>NC_139679.1:10838451-11060818 GCF_964106915.1 Podarcis gaigeae | reverse complement strand
AAAAACCTTTCAGGGGATCGTTTGCAACAGTTCAGCGCCATTTTTGAATGAATTGCAGAACGTCAGTTTTTTCCTGAAATTGTGACCGCGCGGCTTAGGGATTTTTGCAAAAAAAAGTTGTTCAGACATTGAGGGCTAATTCTGTCTCCGATGATAAAAACCCATCTGTTTCCACCGAAAAACCTTTCAGGGGATCGTTTGCAACAGTTTAGCACCATTTTTGAGTGAATTGCAGAACGTCAGAAATTTAGAAGAAATTTGCAAAAAAAAGTTGTTTAGACGTTGAGGGCTAATTCTGTCTCCGATGATAAAAACGCATCTTTTTCTACCGAAAAACCTTTCAGGGGATCGTTTGCAACAGTTTGGCACCATTTTTGCGTGAATTGCAGGACGTCAGATTTTTGCTGAAATTGTGACCGCGCGGCTTAGGGATTTTTGCAAAAAAAAGTTGTTCAGACTTCGAGGGCTAATTCTGTTTCCCATGATAAAAACGCATCTGTTTCCACCGAAAAACCTTTCAGGGGATCGTTTGCAACAGTTCAGCGCCATTTTTGAATGAATTGCAGAACGTCAGATTTTTGCTGAAATTGTGACCGCGTAAAAACGCATCTTTTTCCACTGAAAAACCTTTCAGGGGATCGCTTGCAACAGTTCAGCGCCATTTTTGAATGAATTGCAGAATGTCAGTTTTTTCCTGAAATTGTGACCGCGCGGCTTAGGGATTTTTGCAAAAAAAAGTTGTTCAGACATTGAGGGCTAATTCTGTCTCCGATGATAAAAGCGCATCTGTTTCCACCGAAAAACCTTTCAGGGGATCGTTTGCAACAGTTTAGCACCATTTTTGAGTGAATTGCAGAACGTCAGAAATTTAGAAGAAATTTGCAAAAAAAAGTTGTTTAGACGTTGAGGGCTAATTCTGTCTCCGATGAAAAAATCGCATCTGTTTCCACCGAAAAACCTTTCAGGGGATCGTTTGCAACAGTTTGGCACCATTTTTGCGTGAATTGCAGGACGTCAGATTTTTGCTGAAATTGTGACCGCGCGGCTTAGGGATTTTTGCAAAAAAAAGTTGTTCAGACTTCGAGGGCTAATTCTGTTTCCCATGATAAAAACGCATCTGTTTCCACCAAAAAACCTTTCAGGGGATCGTTTGCAACAGTTCAGCGCCATTTTTGAATGAATTGCAGAACGTCAGATTTTTGCTGAAATTGTGACCGCGCGGTTTAGGGATTTTATCAAAAAAAGTTTTCAGACTTTCAGGGCTGATTCTATTTCCGATGATAAAAACACATCTGTTTCCACCGAAAAACCTTTCAGGGGATCGTTTGCAACAGTTTAGCACCATTTTTGAGTGAATTGCAGAACGTCAGAAATTTAGAAGAAATTATGACCGCGCGGCTTAGGGATTTTTGCAAAAAAAACTTGTTCAGACATTGAGGGCTAATTCTGTCTCCGATGATAAAAACGCATCTGTTTCCACCGAAAAACCTTTCAGGGGAGCATTTGCAGCAGTTTGGCACCATTTTTGAGTGAATTGCAGAACGTCAGTTTTTTCCTGAAATTGTGACCGCGCGGCTTAGGGATTTTTGCAAAAATAGGTTGTTCAGACGTTGAGGGCTAATTCTGTTTCCCATGATAAAAACTCATCTGTTTCCACCAAAAACCTTTAAGGGGATCGTTTGCAACAGTTTGGCAACATTTTTGAATGAATTGCAGAACGTCAGATTTTTGCTGAAATTGTGACCGCGCGGCTTAGGGGTTTTTTCAAAAAAATGTTGATCAGACGTCGAGGGCTAATTCTGTTTCCGATGATAAAAACGCATCTGTTTCCACCGAAAAACCTTTCAGGGGATCATTTGCAACAGTTTAGCACCATTTTTGAGTGAATTGCAGAACGTCAGAAATTTAGAAAAAATTGTGACCGCGCCGCTTAGGGATTTTTGCAAAAAAAAGTTGTTCAGACTTCGAGGGCTAATTCTGTTTCCCATGATAAAAACGCATCTGTTTCCACCGAAAAACCTTTCAGGGGATCATTTGCAACAGTTTGGCACCATTTTTGAGTGAATTGCAGAACGTCAGTTTTTTCCTGAAATTGTGACCGCGCGGCTTAAGGATTTTTGCAAAATTCTGTTTCCCATGATCAAAACGCATCTG
This sequence comes from Podarcis gaigeae, assembly GCF_964106915.1. Taxonomy (NCBI): domain Eukaryota; kingdom Metazoa; phylum Chordata; class Lepidosauria; order Squamata; family Lacertidae; genus Podarcis; species Podarcis gaigeae. The sequence continues at coordinate 11,058,664 of NC_139679.1, read as the reverse complement.
TTTCCACCGAAAAACCTTTCAGGGGATCATTTGCAGCAGTTTGGCACCATTTTTGAGTGAATTGCAGAACGTCAGATTTTTCCTGAAATTGTGACCGCGCGGCTTAGGGATTTTTGCAAAAAAAAGTTTTTCAGACTTCGAGGGCTAATTCTGTTTCCCATGATAAAAACGCATCTGTTTCCACCGAAAAACCTTTCAGGGGATCGTTTGCAACAGTTTGGCACCATTTTTGAGTGAATTGCAGAACGTCAGATTTTTCCTGAAATTGTGACCACGCGGCTTAGGGATTTTTGCAAAAAAAAGTTGTTCAGACATTGAGGGCTAATTCTGTTTCCCGTGATAAAAACGCATCTGTTTCCACTGAAAAACATTTCACGGGATCGTTTGCAACAGTTCAGCGCCATTTTTGAATGAATTGCAGAACGTCAGATTTTTGCTGAAATTGTGACCGCGCGGTTTAGGGATTTTTGCAAAAAAAAAGTTTTTCAGACGTTGAGGGCTAATTCTGTCTCCGATGATAAAAACGCATCTTTTTCCACCGAAAAACCTTTCAGGGGATCGTTTGCAACAGTTCAGCGCCATTTTTGAATGAATTGCAGAACGTCAGTTTTTTCCTGAAATTGTGACCGCGCGGCTTAGGGATTTTTGCAAAAAAAAGTTGTTCAGACATTGATGGCTAATTCTGTCTCCGATGATAAAAACGCATCTGTTTCCACCGAAAAACCTTTCAGGGGATCGTTTGCAACAGTTTAGCACCATTTTTGAGTGAATTGCAGAACGTCAGAAATTTAGAAGAAATTTGCAAAAAAAAGTTGTTTAGACGTTGAGGGCTAATTCTGTTTCCGATGATAAAAACACATCTGTTTCCACCGAAAAACCTTTCAGGGGATCGTTTGCAACAGTTTGGCACCATTTTTGAGTGAATTGCAGGACGTCAGATTTTTGCTGAAATTGTGACCGCGCGGCTTAGGGATTTTTGCAAAAAAAAGTTGTTCAGACTTCGAGGGCTAATTCTGTTTCCCATGATAAAAACGCATCTGTTTCCACCAAAAAACCTTTCAGGGGATCGTTTGCAACAGTTCAGCGCCATTTTTGAATGAATTGCAGAACGTCAGATTTTTGCTGAAATTGTGACCGCGCGGTTTAGGGATTTTATCAAAAAAAGTTTTCAGACTTTCAGGGCTAATTCTATTTCCGATGATAAAAACACATCTGTTTCCACCGAAAAACCTTTCAGGGGATCATTTGCAACAGTTTAGCACCATTTTTGAGTGAATTGCAGAACGTCAGAAATTTAGAAGAAATTGTGACCGCGCGGCTTAGGGATTTTTGCAAAAAAAAGTTGTTCAGACTTCGACTGCTAATTCTGTTTCCCATGATAAAAACGCATCTGTTTCCACCAAAAAACCTTTCAGGGGAGCATTTGCAGCAGTTTGGCACCATTTTTGAGTGAATTGCAGAACGTCAGATTTTTGCTGAAATTGTGACCGCGCGGCTTAGGGATTTTTGCAAAAATAGGTTGTTCAGAGGTTGAGGGCTAATTCTGTTTCCCATGATAAAAACTCATCTGTTTCCACCAAAAAACCTTTAAGGGGATCGTTTGCAACAGTTTGGCAACATTTTTGAGTGAATTGCAGAACGTCAGATTTTTGCTGAAATTGTGACCGCGCGGCTTAGGGGTTTTTTCAAAAAAATGTTGATCAGACGTCGAGGGCTAATTCTGTTTCCGATGATAAAAACGCATCTGTTTCCACCGAAAAACCTTTCAGGGGATCGTTTGCAACAGTTTAGCACCATTTTTGAGTGAATTGCAGAACGTCAGAAATTTAGAAGAAATTGTGACCGCGCGGCTTAGGGATTTTTGCAAAAAAAAGTTGTTCAGACTTCGAGGGCTAATTCTGTTTCCCATGATAAAAACGCATCTGTTTCCACCGAAAAACCTTTCAGGGGATCATTTGCAACAGTTTGGCACCATTTGTGAGTGAATTGCAGAACGTCAGTTTTTTCCTGAAATTGTGACCGCGCGGCTTAGGGATTTTTGCAAAATTCTGTTTCCCATGATCAAAACGCATCTGTTTCCACCGAAAAACCTTTCAGGGGATCATTTGCAGCAGTTTGGCACCATTTTTGAGTGAATTGCAGAACGTCAGATTTTTCCAGAAATTGTGACCGCGCGGCTTAGGGATTTTTGCAAAAAAAAGTTGTTCAGACGTTCAGGGCTAATTATATTTCCGATGATAAAAATACATCTGTTTCCACCGAAAAACCTTTCAGGGGATCGTTTGCAACAGTTTAGCACCATTTTTGAGTGAATTGCAGAGCGTCAGAAATTTAGAAGAAATTTGCAAAAAAAAGTTGTTTAGACGTTGAGGGCTAATTCTGTTTCCGATGATAAAAACACATCTGTTTCCACCGAAAAACCTTTCAGGGGATCGTTTGCAACAGTTCAGCGCCATTTTTGAATGAATTGCAGAACGTCAGATTTTTGCTGAAATTGTGACCGCGCGGCTTAGGGATTTTCCAAAAAAAAGTTGTTCAGACTTCGAGGGCTAATTCTGTTTCCCATGATAAAAACGCATCTGTTTCCACCGAAAAACCTTTCAGGGGATCGTTTGCAACAGTTCAGCGCCATTTTTGAATGAATTGCAGAACGTCAGATTTTTGCTGAAATTGTGACCGCGCGGTTTAGGGATTTTATCAAAAAAAGTTTTCAGACTTTCAGGGCTAATTCTATTTCCGATGATAAAAACACATCTGTTTCCACCGAAAAACCTTTCAGGGGATCGTTTGCAACAGTTTAGCACCATTTTTGAGTGAATTGCAGAACGTCAGAAATTTAGAAGAAATTGTGACCGCGCGGCTTAGGGATTTTTGCAAAAAAAAGTTGTTCAGACTTCGACTGCTAATTCTGTTTCCCATGATAAAAACGCATCTGTTTCCACCAAAAAACCTTTCAGGGGTGCATTTGCAGCAGTTTGGCACCATTTTTGAGTGAATTGCAGAACGTCAGATTTTTCCTGAAATTGTGACCGCGCGGCTTAGGGATTTTTGCAAAAAAAAGTTGTTCAGACGTTGAGGGCTAATTCTGTTTCCCATGATAAAAACACATCTGTTTCCACCGAAAAACCTTTCAGGGGATCGTTTGCAACAGTTTAGCACCATTTTTGAGTGAATTGCAGAACGTCAGTTTTTTCCTGAAATTGTGACCGCGCGGCTTAGGGATTTTTGCAAAAAAAAGTTGTTCAGACATTGAGGGCTAATTCTGTTTCCCATGATAAAAACGCATCTGTTTCCACTGAAAAACATTTCACGGGATCGTTTGCAACAGTTCAGCGCCATTTTTGAATGAATTGCAGAACGTCAGATTTTTGCTGAAATTGTGACCGCGCGGTTTAGGGATTTTTGCAAAAAAAAAGTTTTTCAGACGTTGAGGGCTAATTCTGTCTCCGATGATAAAAACGCATCTGTTTCCACCGAAAAACCTTTCAGGGGATCGTTTGCAACAGTTTAGCACCATTTTTGAGTGAATTGCAGAACGTCAGAAATTTAGAAGAAATTTGCAAAAAAAAGTTGTTTAGACGTTGAGGGCTAATTCTGTTTCCGATGATAAAAACACATCTGTTTCCACCGAAAAACCTTTCAGGGGATCGTTTGCAACAGTTTGGCACCATTTTTGCGTGAATTGCAGGACGTCAGATTTTTGCTGAAATTGTGACCGCGCGGTTTAGGGATTTTATCAAAAAAAGTTTTCAGAATTTCAGGGCTAATTCTATTTCCGATGATAAAAACACATCTGTTTCCACCGAAAAACCTTTCAGGGGATCGTTTGCAACAGTTTGGCACCATTTTTGAGTGAATTGCAGAACGTCAGATTTTTCCTGAAATTGTGACCACGCGGCTTAGGGATTTTTGCAAAAAAAAGTTGTTCAGACATTGAGGGCTAATTCTGTTTCCCGTGATAAAAACGCATCTGTTTCCACTGAAAAACATTTCACGGGATCGTTTGCAACAGTTCAGCGCCATTTTTGAATGAATTGCAGAACGTCAGATTTTTGCTGAAATTGTGACCGCGCGGTTTAGGGATTTTTGCAAAAAAAAAGTTTTTCAGACGTTGAGGGCTAATTCTGTCTCCGATGATAAAAACGCATCTTTTTCCACCGAAAAACCTTTCAGGGGATCGTTTGCAACAGTTCAGCGCCATTTTTGAATGAATTGCAGAACGTCAGTTTTTTCCTGAAATTGTGACCGCGCGGCTTAGGGATTTTTGCAAAAAAAAGTTGTTCAGACATTGATGGCTAATTCTGTCTCCGATGATAAAAACGCATCTGTTTCCACCGAAAAACCTTTCAGGGGATCGTTTGCAACAGTTTAGCACCATTTTTGAGTGAATTGCAGAACGTCAGAAATTTAGAAGAAATTTGCAAAAAAAAGTTGTTCAGACTTCGAGGGCTAATTCTGTTTCCCATGATAAAAACGCATCTGTTTCCACCGAAAAACCTTTCAGGGGATCATTTGCAACAGTTTGGCACCATTTTTGAGTGAATTGCAGAACGTCAGTTTTTTCCTGAAATTGTGACCGCGCGGCTTAGGGATTTTTGCAAAATTCTGTTTCCCATGATCAAAACGCATCTGTTTCCACCGAAAAACCTTTCAGGGGATCATTTGCAGCAGTTTGGCACCATTTTTGAGTGAATTGCAGAACGTCAGATTTTTCCAGAAATTGTGACCGCGCGGCTTAGGGATTTTTGCAAAAAAAAGTTGTTCAGACGTTCAGGGCTAATTATATTTCCGATGATAAAAATACATCTGTTTCCACCGAAAAACCTTTCAGGGGATCGTTTGCAACAGTTTAGCACCATTTTTGAGTGAATTGCAGAACGTCAGAAATTTAGAAGAAATTTGCAAAAAAAAGTTGTTTAGACGTTGAGGGCTAATTCTGTTTCCGATGATAAAAACACATCTGTTTCCACCGAAAAACCTTTCAGGGGATCGTTTGCAACAGTTCGGCGCCATTTTTGAATGAATTGCAGAACGTCAGATTTTTGCTGAAATTGTGACCGCGCGGCTTAGGGATTTTCCAAAAAAAAGTTGTTCAGACTTCGAGGGCTAATTCTGTTTCCCATGATAAAAACGCATCTGTTTCCACCGAAAAACCTTTCAGGGGATCGTTTGCAACAGTTCAGCGCCATTTTTGAATGAATTGCAGAACGTCAGATTTTTGCTGAAATTGTGACCGCGCGGTTTAGGGATTTTATCAAAAAAAGTTTTCAGACTTTCAGGGCTAATTCTATTTCCGATGATAAAAACACATCTGTTTCCACTGAAAAACCTTTCAGGGGATCGTTTGCAACAGTTTAGCACCATTTTTGAGTGAATTGCAGAACGTCAGAAATTTAGAAGAAATTGTGACCGCGCGGCTTAGGGATTTTTGCAAAAAAAAGTTGTTCAGACTTCGACTGCTAATTCTGTTTCCCATGATAAAAACGCATCTGTTTCCACCAAAAAACCTTTCAGGGGTGCATTTGCAGCAGTTTGGCACCATTTTTGAGTGAATTGCAGAACGTCAGATTTTTCCTGAAATTGTGACCGCGCGGCTTAGGGATTTTTGCAAAAAAAAGTTGTTCAGACGTTGAGGGCTAATTCTGTTTCCCATGATAAAAACACATCTGTTTCCACCGAAAAACCTTTCAGGGGATCGTTTGCAACAGTTTAGCACCATTTTTGAGTGAATTGCAGAACGTCAGAAATTTAGAAGAAATTGTGACCGCGCGGCTTAGGGATTTTTGCAAAAAAAAGTTGTTCAGACTTCGACTGCTAATTCTGTTTCCCATGATAAAAACGCATCTGTTTCCACCGAAAAACCTTTCAGGGGAGCATTTGCAGCAGTTTGGCACCATTTTTGAGTGAATTGCAGAACGTCAGTTTTTTCCTGAAATTGTGACCGCGCGGCTTAGGGATTTTTGCAAAAATAGGTTGTTCAGACGTTGAGGGCTAATTCTGTTTCCCATGATAAAAACTCATCTGTTTCCACCAAAAAACCTTTCAGGGGATCATTTGCAACAGTTTGGCACCATTTTTGAGTGAATTGCAGAACGTCAGTTTTTTCCTGAAATTGTGACCGCGCGGCTTAGGGATTTTTGCAAAATTCTGTTTCCCATGATCAAAACGCATCTGTTTCCACCGAAAAACCTTTCAGGGGATCATTTGCAGCAGTTTGGCACCATTTTTGAGTGAATTGCAGAACGTCAGATTTTTCCTGAAATTGTGACCGCCCGGCTTAGGATTTTTTGCAAAAAAAAGTTGTTCAGACGTTCAGGGCTAATTATATTTCCGATGATAAAAATACATCTGTTTCCACCGAAAACCCTTTCAGGGGATCGTTTGCAACAGTTTGGCACCATTTTTGAGTGAATTGCAGAACGTCAGTTTTTTCCTGAAATTGTGACCGCGCGGCTTAGGGATTTTTGCAAAAAAAAGTTGTTCAGACATTGAGGGCTAATTCTGTTTCCCATGATAAAAACGCATCTGTTTCCACTGAAAAACATTTCACGGGATCGTTTGCAACAGTTCAGCGCCATTTTTGAATGAATTGCAGAACGTCAGATTTTTGCTGAAATTGTGACCGCGCGGTTTAGGGATTTTTGCAAAAAAAAAGTTTTTCAGACGTTGAGGGCTAATTCTGTCTCCGATGATAAAAACGCATCTGTTTCCACCGAAAAACCTTTCAGGGGATCGTTTGCAACAGTTTAGCACCATTTTTGAGTGAATTGCAGAACGTCAGAAATTTAGAAGAAATTTGCAAAAAAAAGTTGTTTAGACGTTGAGGGCTAATTCTGTTTCCGATGATAAAAACAAATCTGTTTCCACCGAAAAACCTTTCAGGGGATCGTTTGCAACAGTTTGGCACCATTTTTGCGTGAATTGCAGGACGTCAGATTTTTGCTGAAATTGTGACCGCGCGACTTAGGGATTTTGCAAAAAAAAGTTGTTCAGACTTCGAGGGCTAATTCTGTTTCCCATGATAAAAACGCATCTGTTTCCACCGAAAAACCTTTCAGGGGATCGTTTGCAACAGTTCAGCGCCATTTTTGAATGAATTGCAGAACGTCAGATTTTTGCTGAAATTGTGACCGCGCGGTTTAGGGATTTTATCAAAAAAAGTTTTCAGAATTTCAGGGCTAATTCTATTTCCGATGATAAAAACACATCTGTTTCCACCGAAAAACCTTTCAGGGGATCGTTTGCAACAGTTTAGCACCATTTTTGAGTGAATTGCAGAACGTCAGAAATTTAGAAGAAATTGTGACCGCGCGGCTTAGGGATTTTTGCAAAAAAAAGTTGTTCAGACTTCGACTGCTAATTCTGTTTCCCATGATAAAAACGCATCTGTTTCCACCAAAAAACCTTTCAGGGGAGCATTTGCAGCAGTTTGGCACCATTTTTGAGTGAATTGCAGAACGTCAGATTTTTCCTGAAATTGTGACCGCGCGGCTTAGGGATTTTTGCAAAAAAAAGTTGTTCAGACGTTGAGGGCTAATTCTGTTTCCCATGATAAAAACACATCTGTTTCCACCGAAAAACCTTTCAGGGGATCGTTTGCAACAGTTTAGCGCCATTTTTGAGTGAATTGCAGAACGTCAGAAATTTAGAAGAAATTGTGACCGCGCGGCTTAGGGATTTTTGCAAAAAAAAGTTGTTCAGACTTCGACTGCTAATTCTGTTTCCCATGATAAAAACTCATCTGTTTCCACCAAAAAACCTTTCAGGGGATCATTTGCAACAGTTTGGCACCATTTTTGAGTGAATTGCAGAACGTCAGTTTTTTCCTGAAATTGTGACCGCGCGGCTTAGGGATTTTTGCAAAATTCTGTTTCCCATGATCAAAACGCATCTGTTTCCACCGAAAAACCTTTCAGGGGATCATTTGCAGCAGTTTGGCACCATTTTTGAGTGAATTGCAGAACGTCAGATTTTTCCTGAAATTGTGACCGCCCGGCTTAGGATTTTTTGCAAAAAAAAGTTGTTCAGACGTTGAGGGCTAATTCTGTCTCCGATGATAAAAACGCATCTGTTTCCACCGAAAAACCTTTCAGGGGATCGTATGCAACAGTTTGGCACCATTTTTGCGTGAATTGCAGGACGTCAGATTTTTGCTGAAATTGTGACCGCGCGGCTTAGGGATTTTTGCAAAAAAAAGTTGTTCAGACTTCGAGGGCTAATTCTGTTTCCCATGATAAAAACGCATCTGTTTCCACCGAAAAACCTTTCAGGGGATCGTTTGCAACAGTTCAGCGCCATTTTTGAATGAATTGCAGAACGTCAGATTTTTGCTGAAATTGTGACCGCGCGGTTTAGGGATTTTATCAAAAAAAGTTTTCAGACTTTCAGGGCTAATTCTATTTCCGATGATAAAAACACATCTGTTTCCACCGAAAAACCTTTCAGGGGATCGTTTGCAACAGTTTAGCACCATTTTTGAGTGAATTGCAGAACGTCAGAAATTTAGAAGAAATTGTGACCGGGCAGCTTAGGGATTTTTGCAAAAAAAAGTTGTTCAGACTTCGACTGCTAATTCTGTTTCCCATGATAAAAACGCATCTGTTTCCACCGAAAAACCTTTCAGGGGAGCATTTGCAGCAGTTTGGCACCATTTTTGAGTGAATTGCAGAACGTCAGTTTTTTCCTGAAATTGTGACCGCGCGGCTTAGGGATTTTTGCAAAAATAGGTTGTTCAGACGTTGAGGGCTAATTCTGTTTCCCATGATAAAAACTCATCTGTTTCCACCAAAAAACCTTTAAGGGGATCGTTTGCAACAGTTTGGCAACATTTTTGAGTGAATTGCAGAACGTCAGATTTTTGCTGAAATTGTGACCGCGCGGCTTAGGGTTTTTTTCAAAAAAATGTTGATCAGACGTCGAGGGCTAATTCTGTTTCCGATGATAAAAACGCATCTGTTTCCACCGAAAAACCTTTCAGGGGATCGTTTGCAACAGTTTAGCACCATTTTTGAGTGAATTGCAGAACGTCAGAAATTTAGAAGAAATTGTGATCGCGCGGCTTAGGGATTTTTTCAAAAAAAGTTGTTCAGACGTCGAACGCTAATTCTGTTTCCCATGATCAAAACGCATCTGTTTCCACCGAAAAACCTTTCAGGGGATCATTTGCAACAGTTTGGCACCATTTTTGAGTGAATTGCAGAACGTCAGTTTTTTCCTGAAATTGTGACCGCGCTGCTTAGGGATTTTTGCAAAATTCTGTTTCCGATGATAAAAACACATCTGTTTCCACCGAAAAACCTTTCAGGGGATCGTTTGCAACAGTTTGGCACCATTTTTGAGTGACTTGCAGGACGTCAGATTTTTGCTGAAATTGTGACCGCGCGGCTTAGGGATTTTTGCAAAAAAAAGTTGTTCAGACTTCGAGGGCTAATTCTGTTTCCCATGATAAAAACGCATCTGTTTCCACCAAAAAACCTTTCAGGGGATCGTTTGCAACAGTTCAGCGCCATTTTTGAATGAATTGCAGAACGTCAGTTTTTTGCTGAAATTGTGACCGCGCGGTTTAGGGATTTTATCAAAAAAAGTTTTCAGACTTTCAGGGCTAATTCTATTTCCGATGATAAAAACACATCTGTTTCCACCGAAAAACCTTTCAGGGGATCATTTGCAACAGTTTAGCACCATTTTTGAGTGAATTGCAGAACGTCAGAAATTTAGAAGAAATTGTGACCGCGCGGCTTAGGGATTTTTGCAAAAAAAAGTTGTTCAGACTTCGACTGCTAATTCTGTTTCCCATGATAAAAACGCATCTGTTTCCACCAAAAAACCTTTCAGGGGAGCATTTGCAGCAGTTTGGCACCATTTTTGAGTGAATTGCAGAACGTCAGATTTTTGCTGAAATTGTGACCGCGCGGCTTAGGGATTTTTGCAAAAATAGGTTGTTCAGAGGTTGAGGGCTAATTCTGTTTCCCATGATAAAAACTCATCTGTTTCCACCAAAAAACCTTTAAGGGGATCGTTTGCAACAGTTTGGCAACATTTTTGAGTGAATTGCAGAACGTCAGATTTTTGCTGAAATTGTGACCGCGCGGCTTAGGGGTTTTTTCAAAAAAATGTTGATCAGACGTCGAGGGCTAATTCTGTTTCCGATGATAAAAACGCATCTGTTTCCACCGAAAAACCTTTCAGGGGATCGTTTGCAACAGTTTAGCACCATTTTTGAGTGAATTGCAGAACGTCAGAAATTTAGAAGAAATTGTGACCGCGCGGCTTAGGGATTTTTGCAAAAAAAAGTTGTTCAGACTTCGAGGGCTAATTCTGTTTCCCATGATAAAAACGCATCTGTTTCCACCGAAAAACCTTTCAGGGGATCATTTGCAACAGTTTGGCACCATTTTTGAGTGAATTGCAGAACGTCAGTTTTTTCCTGAAATTGTGACCGCGCGGCTTAGGGATTTTTGCAAAATTCTGTTTCCCATGATCAAAACGCATCTGTTTCCACCGAAAAACCTTTCAGGGGATCATTTGCAGCAGTTTGGCACCATTTTTGAGTGAATTGCAGAACGTCAGATTTTTCCAGAAATTGTGACCGCGCGGCTTAGGGATTTTTGCAAAAAAAAGTTGTTCAGACGTTCAGGGCTAATTATATTTCCGATGATAAAAATACATCTGTTTCCACCGAAAAACCTTTCAGGGGATCGTTTGCAACAGTTTAGCACCATTTTTGAGTGAATTGCAGAACGTCAGAAATTTAGAAGAAATTTGCAAAAAAAAGTTGTTTAGACGTTGAGGGCTAATTCTGTTTCCGATGATAAAAACACATCTGTTTCCACCGAAAAACCTTTCAGGGGATCGTTTGCAACAGTTCAGCGCCATTTTTGAATGAATTGCAGAACGTCAGATTTTTGCTGAAATTGTGACCGCGCGGCTTAGGGATTTTCCAAAAAAAAGTTGTTCAGACTTCGAGGGCTAATTCTGTTTCCCATGATAAAAACGCATCTGTTTCCACCGAAAAACCTTTCAGGGGATCGTTTGCAACAGTTCAGCGCCATTTTTGAATGAATTGCAGAACGTCAGATTTTTGCTGAAATTGTGACCGCGCGGTTTAGGGATTTTATCAAAAAAAGTTTTCAGACTTTCAGGGCTAATTCTATTTCCGATGATAAAAACACATCTGTTTCCACCGAAAAACCTTTCAGGGGATCGTTTGCAACAGTTTAGCACCATTTTTGAGTGAATTGCAGAACGTCAGAAATTTAGAAGAAATTGTGACCGCGCGGCTTAGGGATTTTTGCAAAAAAAAGTTGTTCAGACTTCGACTGCTAATTCTGTTTCCCATGATAAAAACGCATCTGTTTCCACCAAAAAACCTTTCAGGGGTGCATTTGCAGCAGTTTGGCACCATTTTTGAGTGAATTGCAGAACGTCAGATTTTTCCTGAAATTGTGACCGCGCGGCTTAGGGATTTTTGCAAAAAAAAGTTGTTCAGACGTTGAGGGCTAATTCTGTTTCCCATGATAAAAACACATCTGTTTCCACCGAAAAACCTTTCAGGGGATCGTTTGCAACAGTTTAGCACCATTTTTGAGTGAATTGCAGAACGTCAGAAATTTAGAAGAAATTGTGACCGCGCGGCTTAGGGATTTTTGCAAAAAAAAGTTGTTCAGACTTCGACTGCTAATTCTGTTTCCCATGATAAAAACGCATCTGTTTCCACCGAAAAACCTTTCAGGGGAGCATTTGCAGCAGTTTGGCACCATTTTTGAGTGAATTGCAGAACGTCAGTTTTTTCCTGAAATTGTGACCGCGCGGCTTAGGGATTTTTGCAAAAATAGGTTGTTCAGACGTTGAGGGCTAATTCTGTTTCCCATGATAAAAACTCATCTGTTTCCACCAAAAAACCTTTCAGGGGATCATTTGCAACAGTTTGGCACCATTTTTGAGTGAATTGCAGAACGTCAGTTTTTTCCTGAAATTGTGACCGCGCCGCTTAGGGATTTTTGCAAAATTCTGTTTCCCATGATCAAAACGCATCTGTTTCCAACGAAAAACCTTTCAGGGGATCATTTGCAGCAGTTTGGCACCATTTTTGAGTGAATTGCAGAACGTCAGATTTTTCCTGAAATTGTGACCGCCCGGCTTAGGATTTTTTGCAAAAAAAAGTTGTTCAGACGTTCAGGGCTAATTATATTTCCGATGATAAAAATACATCTGTTTCCACCGAAAACCCTTTCAGGGGATCGTTTGCAACAGTTTGGCACCATTTTTGAGTGAATTGCAGAACGTCAGTTTTTTCCTGAAATTGTGACCGCGCGGCTTAGGGATTTTTGCAAAAAAAAGTTGTTCAGACATTGAGGGCTAATTCTGTTTCCCATGATAAAAACGCATCTGTTTCCACTGAAAAACATTTCACGGGATCGTTTGCAACAGTTCAGCGCCATTTTTGAATGAATTGCAGAACGTCAGATTTTTGCTGAAATTGTGACCGCGCGGTTTAGGGATTTTTGCAAAAAAAAAGTTTTTCAGACGTTGAGGGCTAATTCTGTCTCCGATGATAAAAACGCATCTGTTTCCACCGAAAAACCTTTCAGGGGATCGTTTGCAACAGTTTAGCACCATTTTTGAGTGAATTGCAGAACGTCAGAAATTTAGAAGAAATTTGCAAAAAAAAGTTGTTTAGACGTTGAGGGCTAATTCTGTTTCCGATGATAAAAACACATCTGTTTCCACCGAAAAACCTTTCAGGGGATCGTTTGCAACAGTTTGGCACCATTTTTGCGTGAATTGCAGGACGTCAGATTTTTGCTGAAATTGTGACCGCGCGGCTTAGGGATTTTGCAAAAAAAAGTTGTTCAGACTTCGAGGGCTAATTCTGTTTCCCATGATAAAAACGCATCTGTTTCCACCGAAAAACCTTTCAGGGGATCGTTTGCAACAGTTCAGCGCCATTTTTGAATGAATTGCAGAACGTCAGATTTTTGCTGAAATTGTGACCGCGCGGTTTAGGGATTTTATCAAAAAAAGTTTTCAGAATTTCAGGGCTAATTCTATTTCCGATGATAAAAACACATCTGTTTCCACCGAAAAACCTTTCAGGGGATCGTTTGCAACAGTTTAGCACCATTTTTGAGTGAATTGCAGAACGTCAGAAATTTAGAAGAAATTGTGACCGCGCGGCTTAGGGATTTTTGCAAAAAAAAGTTGTTCAGACTTCGACTGCTAATTCTGTTTCCCATGATAAAAACGCATCTGTTTCCACCAAAAAACCTTTCAGGGGAGCATTTGCAGCAGTTTGGCACCATTTTTGAGTGAATTGCAGAACGTCAGATTTTTCCTGAAATTGTGACCGCGCGGCTTAGGGATTTTTGCAAAAAAAAGTTGTTCAGACGTTGAGGGCTAATTCTGTTTCCCATGATAAAAACACATCTGTTTCCACCGAAAAACCTTTCAGGGGATCGTTTGCAACAGTTTAGCACCATTTTTGAGTGAATTGCAGAACGTCAGAAATTTAGAAGAAATTGTGACCGCGCGGCTTAGGGATTTTTGCAAAAAAAAGTTGTTCAGACTTCGACTGCTAATTCTGTTTCCCATGATAAAAACTCATCTGTTTCCACCAAAAAACCTTTCAGGGGATCATTTGCAACAGTTTGGCACCATTTTTGAGTGAATTGCAGAACGTCAGTTTTTTCCTGAAATTGTGACCGCGCGGCTTAGGGATTTTTGCAAAATTCTGTTTCCCATGATCAAAACGCATCTGTTTCCACCGAAAAACCTTTCAGGGGATCATTTGCAGCAGTTTGGCACCATTTTTGAGTGAATTGCAGAACGTCAGATTTTTCCTGAAATTGTGACCGCCCGGCTTAGGATTTTTTGCAAAAAAAAGTTGTTCAGACGTTGAGGGCTAATTCTGTCTCCGATGATAAAAACGCATCTTTTTCCACCGAAAAACCTTTCAGGGGATCGTTTGCAACAGTTCAGCGCCATTTTTGAATGAATTGCAGAACGTCAGTTTTTTCCTGAAATTGTGACGGCGCGGCTTAGGGATTTTTGCAAAAAAAAGTTGTTCAGACATTGAGGGCTAATTCTGTCTCCGATGATAAAAACGCATCTGTTTCCACCGAAAAACCTTTCAGGGGATCGTATGCAACAGTTTGGCACCATTTTTGCGTGAATTGCAGGAAGTCAGATTTTTGCTGAAATTGTGACCGCGCGGCTTAGGGATTTTTGCAAAAAAAAGTTGTTCAGACTTCGAGGGCTAATTCTGTTTCCCATGATAAAAACGCATCTGTTTCCACCGAAAAACCTTTCAGGGGATCGTTTGCAACAGTTCAGCGCCATTTTTGAATGAATTGCAGAACGTCAGATTTTTGCTGAAATTGTGACCGCGCGGTTTAGGGATTTTATCAAAAAAAGTTTTCAGACTTTCAGGGCTAATTCTATTTCCGATGATAAAAACACATCTGTTTCCACCGAAAAACCTTTCAGGGGATCGTTTGCAACAGTTTAGCACCATTTTTGAGTGAATTGCAGAACGTCAGAAATTTAGAAGAAATTGTGACCGGGCAGCTTAGGGATTTTTGCAAAAAAAAGTTGTTCAGACTTCGACTGCTAATTCTGTTTCCCATGATAAAAACGCATCTGTTTCCACCGAAAAACCTTTCAGGGGAGCATTTGCAGCAGTTTGGCACCATTTTTGAGTGAATTGCAGAACGTCAGTTTTTTCCTGAAATTGTGACCGCGCGGCTTAGGGATTTTTGCAAAAATAGGTTGTTCAGACGTTGAGGGCTAATTCTGTTTCCCATGATAAAAACTCATCTGTTTCCACCAAAAAACCTTTAAGGGGATCGTTTGCAACAGTTTGGCAACATTTTTGAGTGAATTGCAGAACGTCAGATTTTTGCTGAAATTGTGACCGCGCGGCTTAGGGTTTTTTTCAAAAAAATGTTGATCAGACGTCGAGGGCTAATTCTGTTTCCGATGATAAAAACGCATCTGTTTCCACCGAAAAACCTTTCAGGGGATCGTTTGCAACAGTTTAGCACCATTTTTGAGTGAATTGCAGAACGTCAGAAATTTAGAAGAAATTGTGATCGCGCGGCTTAGGGATTTTTTCAAAAAAAGTTGTTCAGACGTCGAGCGCTAATTCTGTTTCCCATGATCAAAACGCATCTGTTTCCACCGAAAAACCTTTCAGGGGATCATTTGCAACAGTTTGGCACCATTTTTGAGTGAATTGCAGAACGTCAGTTTTTTCCTGAAATTGTGACCGCGATGCTTAGGGATTTTTGCAAAATTCTGTTTCCCATGATCAAAACGCATCTGTTTCCACCGAAAAACCTTTCAGGGGATCATTTGCAGCAGTTTGGCACCATTTTTGAGTGAATTGCAGAACGTCAGATTTTTCCTGAAATTGTGACCGCCCGGCTTAGGGATTTTTGCAAAAAAAAGTTGTTCAGACGTTCAGGGCTAATTATATTTCCGATGATAAAAATACATCTGTTTCCACCGAAAAACCTTTCAGGGGATCGTTTGCAACAGTTTGGCACCATTTTTGAGTGAATTGCAGAACGTCAGTTTTTTCCTGAAATTGTGACCGCGCGGCTTAGGGATTTTTGCAAAAAAAAGTTGTTCAGACATTGAGGGCTAATTCTGTTTCCCACGATAAAAACGCATCTGTTTCCACTGAAAAACATTTCACGGGATCGTTTGCAACAGTTCAGCGCCATTTTTGAATGAATTGCAGAACGTCAGATTTTTGCTGAAATTGTGACCGCGCGGTTTAGGGATTTTTGCAAAAAAAAAGTTTTTCAGACGTTGAGGGCTAATTCTGTCTCCGATGATAAAAACGCATCTTTTCCCACCGAAAAACCTTTCAGGGGATCGTTTGCAACAGTTCAGCGCCATTTTTGAATGAATTGCAGAACGTCAGATTTTTGCTGAAATTGTGACCGCGCGGCTTAGGGATTTTTGCAAAAAAAAGTTGTTCAGACATTGAGGGCTAATTCTGTCTCCGATGATAAAAACGCATCTGTTTCCACCGAAAAACCTTTCAGGGGATCGTTTGCAACAGTTTAGCACCATTTTTGAGTGAATTGCAGAACGTCAGAAATTTAGAAGAAATTTGCAAAAAAAAGTTGTTTAGACGTTGAGGGCTAATTCTGTCTCCGATGATAAAAACGCATCTGTTTCTACCGAAAAACCTTTCAGGGGATCGTTTGCAACAGTTTGGCACCATTTTTGCGTGAATTGCAGGACGTCAGATTTTTGCTGAAATTGTGACCGCGCGGCTTAGGGATTTTTGCAAAAAAAAGTTGTTCAGACTTCGAGGGCTAATTCTGTTTCCCATGATAAAAACGCATCTGTTTCCACCGAAAAACCTTTCAGGGGATCGTTTGCAACAGTTCAGCGCCATTTTTGAATGAATTGCAGAACGTCAGATTTTTGCTGAAATTGTGACCGCGTAAAAACGCATCTTTTTCCACTGAAAAACCTTTCAGGGGATCGCTTGCAACAGTTCAGCGCCATTTTTGAATGAATTGCAGAATGTCAGTTTTTTCCTGAAATTGTGACCGCGCGGCTTAGGGATTTTTGCAAAAAAAAGTTGTTCAGACATTGAGGGCTAATTCTGTCTCCGATGATAAAAGCGCATCTGTTTCCACCGAAAAACCTTTCAGGGGATCGTTTGCAACAGTTTAGCACCATTTTTGAGTGAATTGCAGAACGTCAGAAATTTAGAAGAAATTTGCAAAAAAAAGTTGTTTAGACGTTGAGGGCTAATTCTGTCTCCGATGATAAAAACGCATCTGTTTCCACCGAAAAACCTTTCAGGGGATCGTTTGCAACAGTTTGGCACCATTTTTGCGTGAATTGCAGGACGTCAGATTTTTGCTGAAATTGTGACCGCGCGGCTTAGGGATTTTTGCAAAAAAAAGTTGTTCAGACTTCGAGGGCTAATTCTGTTTCCCATGATAAAAACGCATCTGTTTCCACCAAAAAACCTTTCAGGGGATCGTTTGCAACAGTTCAGCGCCATTTTTGAATGAATTGCAGAACGTCAGATTTTTGCTGAAATTGTGACCGCGCGGTTTAGGGATTTTATCAAAAAAAGTTTTCAGACTTTCAGGGCTGATTCTATTTCCGATGATAAAAACACATCTGTTTCCACCGAAAAACCTTTCAGGGGATCGTTTGCAACAGTTTAGCACCATTTTTGAGTGAATTGCAGAACGTCAGAAATTTAGAAGAAATTATGACCGCGCGGCTTAGGGATTTTTGCAAAAAAAACTTGTTCAGACATTGAGGGCTAATTCTGTCTCCGATGATAAAAACGCATCTGTTTCCACCGAAAAACCTTTCAGGGGAGCATTTGCAGCAGTTTGGCACCATTTTTGAGTGAATTGCAGAACGTCAGTTTTTTCCTGAAATTGTGACCGCGCGGCTTAGGGATTTTTGCAAAAATAGGTTGTTCAGACGTTGAGGGCTAATTCTGTTTCCCATGATAAAAACTCATCTGTTTCCACCAAAAACCTTTAAGGGGATCGTTTGCAACAGTTTGGCAACATTTTTGAATGAATTGCAGAACGTCAGATTTTTGCTGAAATTGTGACCGCGCGGCTTAGGGGTTTTTTCAAAAAAATGTTGATCAGACGTCGAGGGCTAATTCTGTTTCCGATGATAAAAACGCATCTGTTTCCACCGAAAAACCTTTCAGGGGATCGTTTGCAACAGTTTAGCACCATTTTTGAGTGAATTGCAGAACGTCCGAAATTTAGAAGAAATTGTGACCGCGCGGCTTAGGGATTTTTTCAAAAAAAGTTGTTCAGACGTCGAGCGCTAATTCTGTTTCCCATGATCAAAACGCATCTGTTTCCACCGAAAAACCTTTCAGGGGATCATTTGCAACAGTTTGGCACCATTTTTGAGTGATTTGCAGAACGTCAGTTTTTTCCTGAAATTGTGACCGCGCGGCTTAGGGATTTTTGCAAAATTCTGTTTCCCATGATCAAAACGCATCTGTTTCCACCGAAAAACCTTTCAGGGGATCATTTGCAGCAGTTTGGCACCATTTTTGAGTGAATTGCAGAACGTCAGATTTTTCCTGAAATTGTGACCGCGCGGCTTAGGGATTTTTGCAAAAATAGGTTGTTCAGACGTTGAGGGCTAATTCTGTTTCCCATGATAAAAACTCATCTGTTTCCACCAAAAAACCTTTCAGGGTATGGTTTGCAACAGTTTGGCAACATTTTTGAGTGAATTGCAGAACGTCAGTTTTTTCCTGAAATTGTGACCGCGCGGCTTAGGGATTTTTGCAAAAAAAAGTTGTTCAGACATTGAGGGCTAATTCTGTTTCCCATGATAAAAACGCATCTGTTTCCACTGAAAAACATTTCACGGGATCGTTTGCAACAGTTCAGCGCCATTTTTGAATGAATTGCAGAACGTCAGATTTTTGCTGAAATTGTGACCGCGCGGCTTAGGGATTTTTGCAAAAAAAAAGGTTTTCAGACGTTGAGGGCTAATTCTGTCTCCGATGATAAAAACGCATCTTTTTCCACCGAAAAACCTTTCAGGGGATCGTTTGCAACAGTTCAGCGCCATTTTTGAATGAATTGCAGAACGTCAGTTTTTTCCTGAAATTGTGACCGCGCGGCTTAGGGATTTTTGCAAAAAAAAGTTGTTCAGACATTGAGGGCTAATTCTGTTTCCCATGATAAAAACGCATCTGTTTCCACTGAAAAACATTTCACGGGATCGTTTGCAACAGTTCAGCGCCATTTTTGAATGAATTGCAGAACGTCAGATTTTTGCTGAAATTGTGACCGCGCGGTTTAGGGATTTTTGCAAAAAAAAAGTTTTTCAGACGTTGAGGGCTAATTCTGTCTCCGATGATAAAAACGTATCTGTTTCCACCGAAAAACCTTTCAGGGGATCGTTTGCAACAGTTTAGCACCATTTTTGAGTGAATTGCAGAACGTCAGAAATTTAGAAGAAATTTGCAAAAAAAAGTTGTTTAGACGTTGAGGGCTAATTCTGTTTCCGATGATAAAAACACATCTGTTTCCACCGAAAAACCTTTCAGGGGATCGTTTGCAACAGTTTGGCACCTTTTTTGAGTGAATTGCAGGACGTCAGATTTTTGCTGAAATTGTGACCGCGCGGTTTAGGGATTTTATCAAAAAAAGTTTTCAGACTTTCAGGGCTAATTCTATTTCCGATGATAAAAACACATCTGTTTCCACCGAAAAACCTTTCAGGGGATCGTTTGCAACAGTTTAGCACCATTTTTGAGTGAATTGCAGAACGTCAGAAATTTAGAAGAAATTGTGACCGCGCGGCTTAGGGATTTTTGCAAAAAAAAGTTGTTCAGACTTCGAGGGCTATTTCTGTTTCCCATGATAAAAACGCATCTGTTTCCACTGAAAAACCTTTCAGGGGATCATTTGCAACAGTTTGGCACCATTTTTGAGTGAATTGCAGAACGTCAGTTTTTTCCTGAAATTGTGACCGCGCGGCTTAGGGATTTTTGCAAAAAAAGGTTATTCAGACGTTGAGGGCTAATTCTGTTTTCCATGATAAAAACGCATCTGTTTCCACTGAAAAACCTTTAAGGGGACCGTTTGCAACAGTTTGGCACCATTTTTGAGTGAATTGCAGAACCTCAGATTTTTGCTGAAATTGTGACCGCGCGGCTTAGGGATTTTTTCAAAAAAAAGTTGTTCAGACGTTGAGGGCTAATTCTGTTTCCCATGATAAAAACGCATCTGTTTCCACCGAAAAACCTTTCAGGGGATCGTTTGCAACAGTTCAGCGCCATTTTTGAATGAATTGCAGAACGTCAGATTTTTGCTGAAATTGTGACCGCGCGGCTTAGGGGTTTTTTCAAAAAAATGTTGATCAGACGTCGAGGGCTAATTCTGTTTCCGATGATAAAAACGCATCTGTTTCCACCGAAAAACCTTTCAGGGGATCGTTTGCAACAGTTTAGCACCATTTTTGAGTGAATTGCAGAACGTCAGATTTTTCCTGAAATTGTGACCGCGCGGCTTAGGGAGTTTTGCAAAAAAAAGTTGTTCAGACGTTGAGGGCTAATTATATTTCTGATGATAAAAACACATCTGTTTCCACCGAAAAACCTTTCAGGGGATGGTTTGCAACAGTTTGGCACCATTTTTGAGTGAATTGCAGAACGTCAGTTTTTTCCTGAAATTGTGACCGCGCGGCTTAGGGATTTTTGCAAAAAAAAGTTGTTCAGACATTGAGGGCTAATTCTGTTTCCCATGATAAAAACGCATCTGTTTCCACTGAAAAACATTTCACGGGATCGTTTGCAACAGTTCAGCGCCATTTTTGAATGAATTGCAGAACGTCAGATTTTTGCTGAAATTGTGACCGCGCGGCTTAGGGATTTTTGCAAAAAAAAAGTTTTTCAGACGTTGAGGGCTAATTCTGTCTCCGATGATAAAAACGCATCTTTTTCCACCGAAAAACCTTTCAGGGGATCGTTTGCAACAGTTCAGCGCCATTTTTGAATGAATTGCAGAACGTCAGTTTTTTCCTGAAATTGTGACCGCGCGGCTTAGGGATTTTTGCAAGAAAAAGTTGTTCAGACATTGAGGGCTAATTCTGTTTCCCATGATAAAAACGCATCTGTTTCCACTGAAAAACATTTCACGGGATCGTTTGCAACAGTTCAGCGCCATTTTTGAATGAATTGCAGAACGTCAGATTTTTGCTGAAATTGTGACCGCGCGGTTTAGGGATTTTTGCAAAAAAAAAGTTTTTCAGACGTTGAGGGCTAATTCTGTCTCCGATGATAAAAACGTATCTGTTTCCACCGAAAAACCTTTCAGGGGATCGTTTGCAACAGTTTAGCACCATTTTTGAGTGAATTGCAGAACGTCAGAAATTTAGAAGAAATTTGCAAAAAAAAGTTGTTTAGACGTTGAGGGCTAATTCTGTCTCCGATGATAAAAACACATCTGTTTCCACCGAAAAACCTTTCAGGGGATCGTTTGCAACAGTTTAGCACCATTTTTGAGTGAATTGCAGAACGTCAGATTTTTGCTGAAATTGTGACCGCGCGGTTTAGGGATTTTATCAAAAAAAGTTTTCAGACTTTCAGGGCTAATTCTATTTCCGATGATAAAAACACATCTGTTTCCACCGAAAAACCTTTCAGGGGATCGTTTGCAACAGTTTAGCACCATTTTTGAGTGAATTGCAGAACCTCAGAAATATAGAAGAAATTGTGACCGCGCGGCTTAGGGATTTTTGCAAAAAAAAGTTGTTCAGACTTCGAGGGCTATTTCTGTTTCCCATGATAAAAACGCATCTGTTTCCACTGAAAAACCTTTCAGGGGATCATTTGCAACTGTTTGGCACCATTTTTGAGTGAATTGCAGAACGTCAGTTTTTTCCTGAAATTGTGACCGCGCGGCTTAGGGATTTTTGCAAAAAAAGGTTATTCAGACGTTGAGGGCTAATTCTGTTTTCCATGATAAAAACGCATCTGTTTCCACCGAAAAACCTTTAAGGGGACCGTTTGCAACAGTTTGGCACCATTTTTGAGTGAATTGCAGAACCTCAGATTTTTGCTGAAATTGTGACCGCGCGGCTTAGGGATTTTTTCAAAAAAAAGTTGTTCAGACGTTGAGGGCTCATTCTGTTTCCCATGATAAAAACGCATCTGTTTCCACCGAAAAAACCTTCAGGGGATCGTTTGCAACAGTTCAGCGCCATTTTTGAATGAATTGCAGAACGTCAGATTTTTGCTGAAATTGTGACCGCGCGGCTTAGGGGTTTTTTCAAAAAAATGTTGATCAGACGTCGAGGGCTAATTCTGTTTCCGATGATAAAAACGCATCTGTTTCCACCGAAAAACCTTTCAGGGGATCGTTTGCAACAGTTTAGCACCATTTTTGAGTGAATTGCAGAACGTCAGATTTTTCCTGAAATTGTGACCGCGGGCTTAGGGAGTTTTGCAAAAAAAAGTTGTTCAGACGTTGAGGGCTAATTCTGTTTCCCATGATAAAAACGCATCTGTTTCCACTGAAAAACATTTCACGGGATCGTTTGCAACAGTTCAGCGCCATTTTTGAATGAATTGCAGAACGTCAGATTTTTGCTGAAATTGTGACCGCGCGGCTTAGGGATTTTTGCAAAAAAAAAGTTTTTCAGACGTTGAGGGCTAATTCTGTCTCCGATGATAAAAACGCATCTTTTTCCACCGAAAAACCTTTCAGGGTATCGTTTGCAACAGTTCAGCGCCATTTTTGAATGAATTGCAGAACGTCAGTTTTTTCCTGAAATTGTGACCGCGCGGCTTAGGGATTTTTGCAAAAAAAAGTTGTTCAGACATTGAGGGCTAATTCTGTTTCCCATGATAAAAACGCATCTGTTTCCACTGAAAAACATTTCACGGGATCGTTTGCAACAGTTCAGCGCCATTTTTGAATGAATTGCAGAACGTCAGATTTTTGCTGAAATTGTGACCGCGCGGTTTAGGGATTTTTGCAAAAAAAAAGTTTTTCAGACGTTGAGGGCTAATTCTGTCTCCGATGATAAAAACGTATCTGTTTCCACCGAAAAACCTTTCAGGGGATCGTTTGCAACAGTTTAGCACCATTTTTGAGTGAATTGCAGAACGTCAGAAATTTAGAAGAAATTTGCAAAAAAAAGTTGTTTAGACGTTGAGGGCTAATTCTGTTTCCGATGATAAAAACGCATCTTTTCCCACCGAAAAACCTTTCAGGGGATCGTTTGCAACAGTTCAGCGCCATTTTTGAATGAATTGCAGAACGTCAGTTTTTTCCTGAAATTGTGACCGCGCGGCTTAGGGATTTTTGCAAAAAAAAGTTGTTCAGACATTGAGGGCTAATTCTGTTTCCCATGATAAAAACACATCTGTTTCCACTGAAAAACATTTCACGGGATCGTTTGCAACAGTTCAGCGCCATTTTTGAATGAATTGCAGAACGTCAGATTTTTGCTGAAATTGTGACCGCGCGGTTTAGGGATTTTTGCAAAAAAAAAGTTTTTCAGACGTTGAGGGCTAATTCTGTCTCCGATGATAAAAACGTATCTGTTTCCACCGAAAAACCTTTCAGGGGATCGTTTGCAACAGTTTAGCACCATTTTTGAGTGAATTGCAGAACGTCAGAAATTTAGAAGAAATTTGCAAAAAAAAGTTGTTTAGACGTTGAGGGCTAATTCTGTTTCCGATGATAAAAACACATCTGTTTCCACCGAAAAACCTTTCAGGGGATCGTTTGCAACAGTTTGGCACCTTTTTTGAGTGAATTGCAGGACGTCAGATTTTTGCTGAAATTGTGACCGCGCGGTTTAGGGATTTTATCAAAAAAAGTTTTCAGACTTTCAGGGCTAATTCTATTTCCGATGATAAAAACACATCTGTTTCCACCGAAAAACCTTTCAGGGGATCGTTTGCAACAGTTTAGCACCATTTTTGAGTGAATTGCAGAACGTCAGAAATTTAGAAGAAATTGTGACCGCGCGGCTTAGGGATTTTTGCAAAAAAAAGTTGTTCAGACTTCGAGGGCTATTTCTGTTTCCCATGATAAAAACGCATCTGTTTCCACTGAAAAACCTTTCAGGGGATCATTTGCAACAGTTTGGCACCATTTTTGAGTGAATTGCAGAACGTCAGTTTTTTCCTGAAATTGTGACCGCGCGGCTTAGGGATTTTTGCAAAAAAAGGTTATTCAGACGTTGAGGGCTAATTCTGTTTTCCATGATAAAAACGCATCTGTTTCCACCGAAAAACCTTTAAGGGGACCGTTTGCAACAGTTTGGCACCATTTTTGAGTGAATTGCAGAACCTCAGATTTTTGCTGAAATTGTGACCGCGCGGCTTAGGGATTTTTTCAAAAAAAAGTTGTTCAGACGTTGAGGGCTAATTCTGTTTCCCATGATAAAAACGCATCTGTTTCCACCGAAAAACCTTTCAGGGGATCGTTTGCAACAGTTCAGCGCCATTTTTGAATGAATTGCAGAACGTCAGATTTTTGCTGAAATTGTGACCGCGCGGCTTAGGGGTTTTTTCAAAAAAATGTTGATTAGACGTCGAGGGCTAATTCTGTTTCCGATGATAAAAACGCATCTGTTTCCACCGAAAAACCTTTAAGGGGACCGTTTGCAACAGTTTGGCACCATTTTTGAGTGAATTGCAGAACCTCAGATTTTTGCTGAAATTGTGACCTCGCGGCTTAGGGATTTTTGCAAAAAAAGGTTGTTCAGACGTTGAGGGCTAATTCTGTTTCCCATGATAAAAACTCATCTGTTTCCACCAAAAAAACCTTTAAGGGGATCGTTTGCAACAGTTTGGCAACATTTTTGAGTGAATTGCAGAACGTCAGATTTTTGCTGAAATTGTGACCGCTCGGCTTAGGGGTTTTTTCAAAAAAATGTTGATCAGACGTCGAGGGCTAATTCTGTTTCCGATGATAAAAACGCATCTGTTTCCACCGAAAAACCTTTCAGGGGATCGTTTGCAACAGTTTAGCACCATTTTTGAGTGAATTGCAGAACGTCAGATTTTTCCTGAAATTGTGACCGCGCGGCTTAGGGAGTTTTGCAAAAAAAAGTTGTTCAGACGTTGAGGGCTAATTATATTTCCGATGATAAAAACACATCTGTTTCCACCGAAAAACCTTTCAGGGGATGGTTTGCAACAGTTTGGCACCATTTTTGAGTGAATTGCAGAACGTCAGTTTTTTCCTGAAATTGTGACCGCGCGGCTTAGGGATTTTTGCAAAAAAAAGTTGTTCAGACATTGAGGGCTAATTCTGTTTCCCATGATAAAAACGCATCTGTTTCCACTGAAAAACATTTCACGGGATCGTTTGCAACAGTTCAGCGCCATTTTTGAATGAATTGCAGAACGTCAGATTTTTGCTGAAATTGTGACCGCGCGGCTTAGGGATTTTTGCAAAAAAAAAGTTTTTCAGACGTTGAGGGCTAATTCTGTCTCCGATGATAAAAACGCATCTTTTTCCACCGAAAAACCTTTCAGGGGATCGTTTGCAACAGTTCAGCGCCATTTTTGAATGAATTGCAGAACGTCAGTTTTTTCCTGAAATTGTGACCGCGCGGCTTAGGGATTTTTGCAAAAAAAAGTTGTTCAGACATTGAGGGCTAATTCTGTTTCCGATGATAAAAACGCATCTGTTTCCACTGAAAAACATTTCACGGGATCGTTTGCAACAGTTCAGCGCCATTTTTGAATGAATTGCAGAACGTCAGATTTTTGCTGAAATTGTGACCGCGCGGTTTAGGGATTTTTGCAAAAAAAAGTTGTTCAGACTTCGAGGGCTATTTCTGTTTCCCATGATAAAAACGCATCTGTTTCCACTGAAAAACCTTTCAGGGGATCATTTGCAACAGTTTGGCACCATTTTTGAGTGAATTGCAGAACGTCAGTTTTTTCCTGAAATTGTGACCGCGCGGCTTAGGGATTTTTGCAAAAAAAGGTTGTTCAGACGTTGAGGGCTAATTCTGTTTTCCATGATAAAAACGCATCTGTTTCCACCGAAAAACCTTTAAGGGGACCGTTTGCAACAGTTTGGCACCATTTTTGAGTGAATTGCAGAACCTCAGATTTTTGCTGAAATTGTGACCGCGCGGCTTAGGGATTTTTTCAAAAAAAAGTTGTTCAGACGTTGAGGGCTAATTCTGTTTCCCATGATAAAAACGCATCTGTTTCCACCGAAAAACCTTTCAGGGGATCGTTTGCAACAGTTCAGCGCCATTTTTGAATGAATTGCAGAACGTCAGATTTTTGCTGAAATTGTGACCGCGCGGCTTAGGGGTTTTTTCAAAAAAATGTTGATCAGACGTCGAGGGCTAATTCTGTTTCCGATGATAAAAACGCATCTGTTTCCACCGAAAAACCTTTCAGGGGATCGTTTGCAACAGTTTAGCACCATTTTTGAGTGAATTGCAGAACGTCAGATTTTTCCTGAAATTGTGACCGCGCGGCTTAGGGAGTTTTGCAAAAAAAAGTTGTTCAGACGTTGAGGGCTAATTATATTTCCGATGATAAAAACACATCTGTTTCCACCGAAAAACCTTTCAGGGGATGGTTTGCAACAGTTTGGCACCATTTTTGAGTGAATTGCAGAACTTCAGTTTTTTCCTGAAATTGTGACCGCGCGGCTTAGGGATTTTTGCAAAAAAAAGTTGTTCAGACATTGAGGGCTAATTCTGTTTCCCATGATAAAAACGCATCTGTTTCCACTGAAAAACATTTCACGGGATCGTTTGCAACAGTTCAGCGCCATTTTTGAATGAATTGCAGAACGTCAGATTTTTGCTGAAATTGTGACCGCGCGGCTTAGGGATTTTTGCAAAAAAAAAGTTTTTCAGACATTGAGGGCTAATTCTGTCTCCGATGATAAAAACGCATCTTTTTCCACCGAAAAACCTTTCAGGGGATCGTTTGCAACAGTTCAGCGCCATTTTTGAATGAATTGCAGAACGTCAGTTTTTTCCTGAAATTGTGACCGCGCGGCTTAGGGATTTTTGCAAAAAAAAGTTGTTCAGACATTGAGGGCTAATTCTGTTTCCCATGATAAAAACGCATCTGTTTCCACTGAAAAACATTTCACGGGATCGTTTGCAACAGTTCAGCGCCATTTTTGAATGAATTGCAGAACGTCAGATTTTTGCTGAAATTGTGACCGCGCGGTTTAGGGATTTTTGCAAAAAAAAAGTTGTTCAGACGTTGAGGGCTAATTCTGTCTCCGATGATAAAAACGCATCTGTTTCCACCGAAAAACCTTTCAGGGGATCGTTTGCAACAGTTTAGCACCATTTTTGAGTGAATTGCAGAACGTCAGAAATTTAGAAGAAATTTGCAAAAAAAAGTTGTTTAGACGTTGAGGGCTAATTCTGTTTCCGATGATAAAAACACATCTGTTTCCACCGAAAAACCTTTCAGGGGATCGTTTGCAACAGTTTGGCACCTTTTTTGAGTGAATTGCAGGACGTCAGATTTTTGCTGAAATTGTGACCGCGCGGTTTAGGGATTTTATCAAAAAAAGTTTTCAGACTTTCAGGGCTAATTCTATTTCCGATGATAAAAACACATCTGTTTCCACCGAAAAACCTTTCAGGGGATCGTTTGCAACAGTTTAGCACCATTTTTGAGTGAATTGCAGAACGTCAGAAATTTAGAAGAAATTGTGACCGCGCGGCTTAGGGATTTTGCAAAAAAAAGTTGTTCAGACTTCGAGGGCTATTTCTGTTTCCCATGATAAAAACGCATCTGTTTCCACTGAAAAACCTTTCAGGGGATCATTTGCAACAGTTTGGCACCATTTTTGAGTGAATTGCAGAACGTCAGTTTTTTCCTGAAATTGTGACCGCGCGGCTTAGGGATTTTTGCAAAAAAAGGTTATTCAGACGTTGAGGGCTAATTCTGTTTTCCATGATAAAAACGCATCTGTTTCCACCGAAAAACCTTTAAGGGGATCGTTTGCAACAGTTTGGCACCTTTTTTGAGTGAATTGCAGGACGTCAGATTTTTGCTGAAATTGTGACCGCGCGGTTTAGGGATTTTATCAAAAAAAGTTTTCAGACTTTCAGGGCTAATTCTATTTCCGATGATAAAAACACATCTGTTTCCACCGAAAAACCTTTCAGGGGATCGTTTGCAACAGTTTAGCACCATTTTTGAGTGAATTGCAGAACGTCAGAAATTTAGAAGAAATTGTGACCGCGCGGCTTAGGGATTTTGCAAAAAAAAGTTGTTCAGACTTCGAGGGCTATTTCTGTTTCCCATGATAAAAACGCATCTGTTTCCACTGAAAAACCTTTCAGGGGATCATTTGCAACAGTTTGGCACCATTTTTGAGTGAATTGCAGAACGTCAGTTTTTTCCTGAAATTGTGACCGCGCGGCTTAGGGATTTTTGCAAAAAAAGGTTATTCAGACGTTGAGGGCTAATTCTGTTTTCCATGATAAAAACGCATCTGTTTCCACCGAAAAACCTTTAAGGGGACCGTTTGCAACAGTTTGGCACCATTTTTGAGTGAATTGCAGAACCTCAGATTTTTGCTGAAATTGTGACCGCGCGGCTTAGGGATTTTTTCAAAAAAAAGTTGTTCAGACGTTGAGGGCTAATTCTGTTTCCCATGATAAAAACGCATCTGTTTCCACCGAAAAACCTTTCAGGGGATCGTTTGCAACAGTTCAGCGCCATTTTTGAATGAATTGCAGAACGTCAGATTTTTGCTGAAATTGTGACCGCGCGGCTTAGGGGTTTTTTCAAAAAAATGTTGATCAGACGTCGAGGGCTAATTCTGTTTCCGATGATAAAAACGCATCTGTTTCCACCGAAAAACCTTTAAGGGGACCGTTTGCAACAGTTTGGCACCATTTTTGAGTGAATTGCAGAACCTCAGATTTTTGCTGAAATTGTGACCTCGCGGCTTAGGGATTTTTGCAAAAAAAGGTTGTTCAGACGTTGAGGGCTAATTCTGTTTCCCATGATAAAAACTCATCTGTTTCCACCAAAAAAACCTTTAAGGGGATCGTTTGCAACAGTTTGGCAACATTTTTGAGTGAATTGCAGAACGTCAGATTTTTGCTGAAATTGTGACCGCGCGGCTTAGGGGTTTTTTCAAAAAAATGTTGATCAGACGTCGAGGGCTAATTCTGTTTCCGATGATAAAAACGCATCTGTTTCCACCGAAAAACCTTTCAGGGGATCGTTTGCAACAGTTTAGCACCATTTTTGAGTGAATTGCAGAACGTCAGATTTTTCCTGAAATTGTGACCGCGCGGCTTAGGGAGTTTTGCAAAAAAAAGTTGTTCAGACGTTGAGGGCTAATTATATTTCCGATGATAAAAACACATCTGTTTCCACCGAAAAACCTTTCAGGGGATGGTTTGCAACAGTTTGGCACCATTTTTGAGTGAATTGCAGAACGTCAGTTTTTTCCTGAAATTGTGACCGCGCGGCTTAGGGATTTTTGCAAAAAAAAGTTGTTCAGACATTGAGGGCTAATTATGTTTCCCATGATAAAAACGCATCTGTTTCCACTGAAAAACATTTCACGGGATCGTTTGCAACAGTTCAGCGCCATTTTTGAATGAATTGCAGAACGTCAGATTTTTGCTGAAATTGTGACCGCGCGGCTTAGGGATTTTTGCAAAAAAAAAGTTTTTCAGACGTTGAGGGCTAATTCTGTCTCCGATGATAAAAACGCATCTTTTTCCACCGAAAAACCTTTCAGGGGATCGTTTGCAACAGTTCAGCGCCATTTTTGAATGAATTGCAGAACGTCAGTTTTTTCCTGAAATTGTGACCGCGCGGCTTAGGGATTTTTGCAAAAAAAAGTTGTTCAGACATTGAGGGCTAATTCTGTTTCCCATGATAAAAACGCATCTGTTTCCACTGAAAAACATTTCACGGGATCGTTTGCAACAGTTCAGCGCCATTTTTGAATGAATTGCAGAACGTCAGATTTTTGCTGAAATTGTGACCGCGCGGTTTAGGGATTTTTGCAAAAAAAAGTTGTTCAGACTTCGAGGGCTATTTCTGTTTCCCATGATAAAAACGCATCTGTTTCCACTGAAAAACCTTTCAGGGGATCATTTGCAACAGTTTGGCACCATTTTTGAGTGAATTGCAGAACGTCAGTTTTTTCCTGAAATTGTGACCGCGCGGCTTAGGGATTTTTGCAAAAAAAGGTTGTTCAGACGTTGAGGGCTAATTCTGTTTTCCATGATAAAAACGCATCTGTTTCCACCGAAAAACCTTTAAGGGGACCGTTTGCAACAGTTTGGCACCATTTTTGAGTGAATTGCAGAACCTCAGATTTTTGCTGAAATTGTGACCGCGCGGCTTAGGGATTTTTTCAAAAAAAAGTTGTTCAGACGTTGAGGGCTAATTCTGTTTCCCATGATAAAAACGCATCTGTTTCCACCGAAAAACCTTTCAGGGGATCGTTTGCAACAGTTCAGCGCCATTTTTGAATGAATTGCAGAACGTCAGATTTTTGCTGAAATTGTGACCGCGCGGCTTAGGGGTTTTTTCAAAAAAATGTTGATCAGACGTCGAGGGCTAATTCTGTTTCCGATGATAAAAACGCATCTGTTTCCACCGAAAAACCTTTCAGGGGATCGTTTGCAACAGTTTAGCACCATTTTTGAGTGAATTGCAGAACGTCAGATTTTTCCTGAAATTGTGACCGCGCGGCTTAGGGAGTTTTGCAAAAAAAAGTTGTTCAGACGTTGAGGGCTAATTATATTTCCGATGATAAAAACACATCTGTTTCCACCGAAAAACCTTTCAGGGGATGGTTTGCAACAGTTTGGCACCATTTTTGAGTGAATTGCAGAACTTCAGTTTTTTCCTGAAATTGTGACCGCGCGGCTTAGGGATTTTTGCAAAAAAAAGTTGTTCAGACATTGAGGGCTAATTCTGTTTCCCATGATAAAAACGCATCTGTTTCCACTGAAAAACATTTCACGGGATCGTTTGCAACAGTTCAGCGCCATTTTTGAATGAATTGCAGAACGTCAGATTTTTGCTGAAATTGTGACCGCGCGGCTTAGGGATTTTTGCAAAAAAAAAGTTTTTCAGACATTGAGGGCTAATTCTGTCTCCGATGATAAAAACGCATCTTTTTCCACCGAAAAACCTTTCAGGGGATCGTTTGCAACAGTTCAGCGCCATTTTTGAATGAATTGCAGAACGTCAGTTT
This sequence comes from Podarcis gaigeae, assembly GCF_964106915.1. NCBI lineage: Eukaryota > Metazoa > Chordata > Lepidosauria > Squamata > Lacertidae > Podarcis > Podarcis gaigeae. The sequence continues at coordinate 11,027,936 of NC_139679.1, read as the reverse complement.
TTTCCTGAAATTGTGACCGCGCGGCTTAGGGATTTTTGCAAAAAAAAGTTGTTCAGACATTGAGGGCTAATTCTGTTTCCCATGATAAAAACGCATCTGTTTCCACTGAAAAACATTTCACGGGATCGTTTGCAACAGTTCAGCGCCATTTTTGAATGAATTGCAGAACGTCAGATTTTTGCTGAAATTGTGACCGCGCGGTTTAGGGATTTTTGCAAAAAAAAAGTTTTTCAGACGTTGAGGGCTAATTCTGTCTCCGATGATAAAAACGCATCTGTTTCCACCGAAAAACCTTTCAGGGGATCGTTTGCAACAGTTTAGCACCATTTTTGAGTGAATTGCAGAACGTCAGAAATTTAGAAGAAATTTGCAAAAAAAAGTTGTTTAGACGTTGAGGGCTAATTCTGTTTCCGATGATAAAAACACATCTGTTTCCACCGAAAAACCTTTCAGGGGATCGTTTGCAACAGTTTGGCACCTTTTTTGAGTGAATTGCAGGACGTCAGATTTTTGCTGAAATTGTGACCGCGCGGTTTAGGGATTTTATCAAAAAAAGTTTTCAGACTTTCAGGGCTAATTCTATTTCCGATGATAAAAACACATCTGTTTCCACCGAAAAACCTTTCAGGGGATCGTTTGCAACAGTTTAGCACCATTTTTGAGTGAATTGCAGAACGTCAGAAATTTAGAAGAAATTGTGACCGCGCGGCTTAGGGATTTTGCAAAAAAAAGTTGTTCAGACTTCGAGGGCTATTTCTGTTTCCCATGATAAAAACGCATCTGTTTCCACTGAAAAACCTTTCAGGGGATCATTTGCAACAGTTTGGCACCATTTTTGAGTGAATTGCAGAACGTCAGTTTTTTCTGAAATTGTGACCGCGCGGCTTAGGGATTTTTGCAAAATTCTGTTTCCCATGATAAAAACGCATCTGTTTCCACCGAAAAACCTTTCACGGGATCATTTGCAGCAGTTTGGCACCATTTTTGAGTGAATTGCAGAACGTCAGTTTTTTCCTGAAATTGTGACCGCGCGGCTTAGGGATTTTTGCAAAAAAAGGTTGTTCAGACGTTGAGGGCTAATTCTGTTTTCCATGATAAAAACGCATCTGTTTCCACCAAAAAACCTTTAAGGGGACCGTTTGCAACAGTTTGGCACCATTTTTGAGTGAATTGCAGAACCTCAGATTTTTGCTGAAATTGTGACCGCGCGGCTTAGGGATTTTTTCAAAAAAAAGTTGTTCAGACGTTGAGGGCTAATTCTGTTTCCCATGATAAAAACGCATCTGTTTCCACCGAAAAACCTTTCAGGGGATCGTTTGCAACAGTTCAGCGCCATTTTTGAACGAATTGCAGAACGTCAGATTTTTGCTGAAATTGTGACCGTGCGGCTTAGGGATTTTATCAAAAAAAGTTTTCAGACTTTCAGGGCTAATTCTATTTCCGATGATAAAAACACATCTGTTTCCAGCGAAAAACCTTTCAGGGGATCGTTTGCAACAGTTTAGCACCATTTTTGAGTGAATTGCAGAACGTCAGAAATTTAGAAGAAATTGTGACCGCGCGGCTTAGGGATTTTTGGAAAAAAAGTTGTTCAGACTTCGAGGGCTAATTCTGTTTCCCATGATAAAAACGCATCTGTTTCCACTGAAAAACCTTTCACGGGATCATTTGCAGTAGTTTGGCACCATTTTTGAGTGAATTGCAGAACGTCAGTTTTTTCCTGAAATTGTGAACGCGCGGCTTAGGGATTTTTGCAAAAAAAGGTTGTTCAGACGTTGAGGGCTAATTCTGTTTCCGATGATAAAAAAGCATCTGTTTCCACCGAAAAACCTTTAAGGGGATCGTTTGCAACAGTTTGGCACCATTTTTGAGTGAATTGCAGAACCTCAGATTTTTGCTGAAATTGTGACCGCGCGGCTTAGGGATTTTTGCAAAAAAAAAGTTGTTCAGACGTTGAGGGCTAATTCTGTTTCCCATGATAAAAACGCATCTGTTTCCACCGAAAAACCTTTCAGGGGATCGTTTGTAACAGTTTGGAACCATTTTTGAGTGAATTGAAGAACCTCAGATTTTTGCTGAAATTGTGACCGCGCGGCTTCGGGATTTTTTCAAAAAAAGTTGTTCAGACGTCGAGGGCTAATTCTGTTTCCCATGATCAAAACGCATCTGTTTCCACCGAAAAACCTTTCAGGGGATCGTTTGCAGCAGTTTGGCACCATTTTTGAGTGAATTGCAGAACGTCAGTTTTTTCCTGAAATTGTGACCGCGCGGCTTAGGGATTTTTGGAAAAAAAAGTTGTTCAGACATTGGGGGCTAATTCTGTTTTCCATGATAAAAACGCATCTGTTTCCACCGAAAAACCTTTAAGGGGACCGTTTGCAACAGTTTGGCACCATTTTTGAGTGAATTGCAGAACCTCAGATTTTTGCTGAAATTGTGACCGCGCGGCTTAGGGATTTTTTCAAAAAAAAGTTGTTCAGACGTTGAGGGCTAATTCTGTTTCCCATGATAAAAACGCATCTGTTTCCACCGAAAAACCTTTCAGGGGATCGTTTGCAACAGTTCAGCGCCATTTTTGAATGAATTGCAGAACGTCAGATTTTTGCTGAAATTGTGACCGCGCGGCTTAGGGATCTTATCAAAAAAAGTTTTCAGACTTTCAGGGCTAATTCTATTTCCGATGATAAAAACACATCTGTTTCCACCGAAAAACCTTCCAGGGGATCGTTTGCAACAGTTTAGCACCATTTTTGAGTGAATTGCAGAACGTCAGAAATTTAGAAGAAATTGTGAACGCGCGGCTTAGGGATTTTTGCAAAAAAAAGTTGTTCAGACATTGAGGGCTAATTCTGTTTCCCATGATAAAAACGCATCTGTTTCAACCGAAAAACATTTCACGGGATCGTTTGCAACAGTTCAGCGCCATTTTTGAATGAATTGCAGAACGTCAGATTTTTGCTGAAATTGTGACCGCGCGGTTTAGGGATTTTTGCAAAAAAAAAGTTTTTCAGACGTTGAGGGCTAATTCTGTCTCCGATGATAAAAACGTATCTGTTTCCACCGAAAAACCTTTCAGGGGATCGTTTGCAACAGTTTAGCACCATTTTTGAGTGAATTGCAGAACGTCAGAAATTTAGAAGAAATTTGCAAAAAAAAGTTGTTTAGACGTTGAGGGCTAATTCTGTTTCCGATGATAAAAACACATCTGTTTCCACCGAAAAACCTTTCAGGGGATCGTTTGCAACAGTTTGGCACCTTTTTTGAGTGAATTGCAGGACGTCAGATTTTTGCTGAAATTGTGACCGCGCGGTTTAGGGATTTTATCAAAAAAAGTTTTCAGACTTTCAGGGCTAATTCTATTTCCGATGATAAAAACACATCTGTTTCCACCGAAAAACCTTTCAGGGGATCGTTTGCAACAGTTTAGCACCATTTCTGAGTGAATTGCAGAACGTCAGAAATTTAGAAGAAATTGTGACCGCGCGGCTTAGGGATTTTTGCAAAAAAAGGTTGTTCAGACGTTGAGGGCTAATTCTGTTTTCCATGATAAAAACGCATCTGTTTCCACCGAAAAACCTTTAAGGGGACCGTTTGCAACAGTTTGGCACCATTTTTGAGTGAATTGCAGAACGTCAGATTTTTGCTGAAATTGTGACCGCGCGGCTTAGGGATTTTTGCAAAAAAAAGTTGTTCAGACTTCGAGGGCTAATTCTGTTTCCCATGATAAAAACGCATCTGTTTCCACCAAAAAAACCTTTCAGGGGATCGTTTGCAACAGTTCAGCGCCATTTTTGAATGAATTGCAGAACGTCAGATTTTTGCTGAAATTGTGACCGCGCGGTTTAGGGATTTTATCAAAAAAAAGTTTTCAGACTTTCAGGGCTAATTCTATTTCCGATGATAAAAACACAGCTGTTTCCACCGAAAAACCTTTCAGGGGATCGTTTGCAACAGTTTAGCACCATTTTTGAGTGAATTGCAGAACGTCAGAAATTTAGAAGAAATTGTGACCGCGCGGCTTAGGGATTTTTGGAAAAAAAGTTGTTCAGACTTCGAGGGCTAATTCTGTTTCCCATGATAAAAACGCATCTGTTTCCACTGAAAAACCTTTCACGGGATCATTTGCAGTAGTTTGGCACCATTTTTGAGTGAATTGCAGAACGTCAGTTTTTTCCTGAAATTGTGAACGCGCGGCTTAGGGATTTTTGCAAAAAAAGGTTGTTCAGACGTTGAGGGCTAATTCTGTTTCCGATGATAAAAAAGCATCTGTTTCCACCGAAAAACCTTTAAGGGGATCGTTTGCAACAGTTTGGCACCATTTTTGAGTGAATTGCAGAACCTCAGATTTTTGCTGAAATTGTGACCGCGCGGCTTAGGGATTTTTGCAAAAAAAAAGTTGTTCAGACGTTGAGGGCTAATTCTGTTTCCCATGATAAAAACGCATCTGTTTCCACCGAAAAACCTTTCAGGGGATCGTTTGTAACAGTTTGGAACCATTTTTGAGTGAATTGAAGAACCTCAGATTTTTGCTGAAATTGTGACCGCGCGGCTTCGGGATTTTTTCAAAAAAAGTTGTTCAGACGTCGAGGGCTAATTCTGTTTCCCATGATCAAAACGCATCTGTTTCCACCGAAAAACCTTTCAGGGGATCGTTTGCAGCAGTTTGGCACCATTTTTGAGTGAATTGCAGAACGTCAGTTTTTTCCTGAAATTGTGACCGCGCGGCTTAGGGATTTTTGCAAAAAAAAGTTGTTCAGACATTGGGGGCTAATTCTGTTTTCCATGATAAAAACGCATCTGTTTCCACCGAAAAACCTTTAAGGGGACCGTTTGCAACAGTTTGGCACCATTTTTGAGTGAATTGCAGAACCTCAGATTTTTGCTGAAATTGTGACCGCGCGGCTTAGGGATTTTTTCAAAAAAAAGTTGTTCAGACGTTGAGGGCTAATTCTGTTTCCCATGATAAAAACGCATCTGTTTCCACCGAAAAACCTTTTAGGGGATCGTTTGCAACAGTTCAGCGCCATTTTTGAATGAATTGCAGAACGTCAGATTTTTGCTGAAATTGTGACCGCGCGGCTTAGGGATCTTATCAAAAAAAGTTTTCAGACTTTCAGGGCTAATTCTATTTCCGATGATAAAAACACATCTGTTTCCACCGAAAAACCTTCCAGGGGATCGTTTGCAACAGTTTAGCACCATTTTTGAGTGAATTGCAGAACGTCAGAAATTTAGAAGAAATTGTGAACGCGCGGCTTAGGGATTTTTGCAAAAAAAAGTTGTTCAGACATTGAGGGCTAATTCTGTTTCCCATGATAAAAACGCATCTGTTTCAACCGAAAAACATTTCACAGGATCGTTTGCAACAGTTCAGCGCCATTTTTGAATGAATTGCAGAACGTCAGATTTTTGCTGAAATTGTGACCGCGCGGTTTAGGGATTTTTGCAAAAAAAAAGTTTTTCAGACGTTGAGGGCTAATTCTGTCTCCGATGATAAAAACGTATCTGTTTCCACCGAAAAACCTTTCAGGGGATCGTTTGCAACAGTTTAGCACCATTTTTGAGTGAATTGCAGAACGTCAGAAATTTAGAAGAAATTTGCAAAAAAAAGTTGTTTAGACGTTGAGGGCTAATTCTGTTTCCGATGATAAAAACACATCTGTTTCCACCGAAAAACCTTTCAGGGGATCGTTTGCAACAGTTTGGCACCTTTTTTGAGTGAATTGCAGGACGTCAGATTTTTGCTGAAATTGTGACCGCGCGGTTTAGGGATTTTATCAAAAAAAGTTTTCAGACTTTCAGGGCTAATTCTATTTCCGATGATAAAAACACATCTGTTTCCACCGAAAAACCTTTCAGGGGATCGTTTGCAACAGTTTAGCACCATTTCTGAGTGAATTGCAGAACGTCAGAAATTTAGAAGAAATTGTGACCGCGCGGCTTAGGGATTTTTGCAAAAAAAGGTTGTTCAGACGTTGAGGGCTAATTCTGTTTTCCATGATAAAAACGCATCTGTTTCCACCGAAAAACCTTTAAGGGGACCGTTTGCAACAGTTTGGCACCATTTTTGAGTGAATTGCAGAACGTCAGATTTTTGCTGAAATTGTGACCGCGCGGCTTAGGGATTTTTGCAAAAAAAAGTTGTTCAGACTTCGAGGGCTAATTCTGTTTCCCATGATAAAAACGCATCTGTTTCCACCAAAAAACCTTTCAGGGGATCGTTTGCAACAGTTCAGCGCCATTTTTGAATGAATTGCAGAACGTCAGATTTTTGCTGAAATTGTGACCGCGCGGTTTAGGGATTTTATCAAAAAAAAGTTTTCAGACTTTCAGGGCTAATTCTATTTCCGATGATAAAAACACATCTGTTTCCACCGAAAAACCTTTCAGGGGATCGTTTGCAACAGTTTAGCACCATTTTTGAGTGAATTGCAGAACGTCAGAAATTTAGAAGAAATTGTGACCGCGCGGCTTAGGGATTTTTGGAAAAAAAGTTGTTCAGACTTCGAGGGCTAATTCTGTTTCCCATGATAAAAACGCATCTGTTTCGACCGAAAAACCTTTCAGGGGATCATTTGCAGTAGTTTGGCACCATTTTTGAGTGAATTGCAGAACGTCAGTTTTTTCCTGAAATTGCTTAGGGATTTTTGCAAAAAAAGGTTGTTCAGACGTTGAGGGCTAATTCTGTTTCCGATGATAAAAACGCATCTGTTTCCACCGAAAAACCTTTAAGGGGATCGTTTGCAACAGTTTGGCACCATTTTTGAGTGAATTGCAGAACCTCAGATTTTTGCTGAAATTGTGACCGCGCGGCTTAGGGATTTTTGCAAAAAAAAAGTTGTTCAGACGTTGAGGGCTAATTCTGTTTCCGATGATAAAAACACATCTGTTTCCACCGAAAAACCTTTCAGGGGATCGTTTGCAACAGTTTGGCACCTTTTTTGAGTGAATTGCAGGACGTCAGATTTTTGCTGAAATTGTGACCGCGCGGTTTAGGGATTTTATCAAAAAAAGTTTTCAGACTTTCAGGGCTAATTCTATTTCCGATGATAAAAACACATCTGTTTCCACCGAAAAACCTTTCAGGGGATCGTTTGCAACAGTTTAGCACCATTTCTGAGTGAATTGCAGAACGTCAGAAATTTAGAAGAAATTGTGACCGCGCGGCTTAGGGATTTTTGCAAAAAAAGGTTGTTCAGACGTTGAGGGCTAATTCTGTTTTCCATGATAAAAACGCATCTGTTTCCACCGAAAAACCTTTAAGGGGACCGTTTGCAACAGTTTGGCACCATTTTTGAGTGAATTGCAGAACGTCAGATTTTTGCTGAAATTGTGACCGCGCGGCTTAGGGATTTTTGCAAAAAAAAGTTGTTCAGACTTCGAGGGCTAATTCTGTTTCCCATGATAAAAACGCATCTGTTTCCACCAAAAAACCTTTCAGGGGATCGTTTGCAACAGTTCAGCGCCATTTTTGAATGAATTGCAGAACGTCAGATTTTTGCTGAAATTGTGACCGCGCGGTTTAGGGATTTTATCAAAAAAAAGTTTTCAGACTTTCAGGGCTAATTCTATTTCCGATGATAAAAACACATCTGTTTCCACCGAAAAACCTTTCAGGGGATCGTTTGCAACAGTTTAGCACCATTTTTGAGTGAATTGCAGAACGTCAGAAATTTAGAAGAAATTGTGACCGCGCGGCTTAGGGATTTTTGGAAAAAAAGTTGTTCAGACTTCGAGGGCTAATTCTGTTTCCCATGATAAAAACGCATCTGTTTCGACCGAAAAACCTTTCAGGGGATCATTTGCAGTAGTTTGGCACCATTTTTGAGTGAATTGCAGAACCTCAGATTTTTCCTGAAATTGCTTAGGGATTTTTGCAAAAAAAGGTTGTTCAGACGTTGAGGGCTAATTCTGTTTCCCATGATAAAAACGCATCTGTTTCCACCGAAAAACCTTTCAGGGGATCGTTTGTAACAGTTTGGAACCATTTTTGAGTGAATTGCAGAACCTCAGATTTTTGCTGAAATTGTGACCGCGCGGCTTAGGGATTTTTTCAAAAAAAGTTGTTCAGACGTCGAGGGCTAATTCTGTTTCCCATGATCAAAACGCATCTGTTTCCACCGAAAAACCTTTCAGGGGATCGTTTGCAACAGTTTGGCACCATTTTTGAGTGAATTGCAGAACGTCAGATTTTTGCTGAAATTGTGACCGCGCGGTTTAGGGATTTTATCAAAAAAAGTTTTCAGACTTTCAGGGCTAATTCTATTTCCGATGATAAAAACACATCTGTTTCCACCGAAAAACCTTTCAGGGGATCGTTTGCAACAGTTTAGCACCATTTTTGAGTGAATTGCAGAACGTCAGAAATTTAGAAGAAATTGTGACCGCGCGGCTTAGGGATTTTTGGAAAAAAAAGTTGTTCAGACTTCGAGGGCTAATTCTGTTTCCCATGATAAAAACGCATCTGTTTCCACCGAAAAACCTTTCAGGGGATCATTTGCAGTAGTTTGGCACCATTTTTGAGTGAATTGCAGAACGTCAGTTTTTTCCTGAAATTGTGACCGCGCGGCTTAGGGATTTTTGCAAAAAAAGGTTGTTCAGACGTTGAGGGCTAATTCTGTTTCCGATGATAAAAACGCATCTGTTTCCACCGAAAAACCTTTAAGGGGATCGTTTGCAACAGTTTGGCACCATTTTTGAGTGAATTGCAGAACCTCAGATTTCTGCTGAAATTGTGACCGCGCGGCTTAGGGATTTTTGCAAAAAAAAAGTTGTTCAGACGTTGAGGGCTAATTCTGTTTCCCATGATAAAAACGCATCTGTTTCCACCGAAAAACCTTTCAGGGGATCGTTTGTAACAGTTTGGAACCATTTTTGAGTGAATTGCAGAACCTCAGATTTTTGCTGAAATTGTGACCGCGCGGCTTCGGGATTTTTTCAAAAAAAGTTGTTCAGACGTCGAGGGCTAATTCTGTTTCCCATGATCAAAACGCATCTGTTTCCACCGAAAAACCTTTCAGGGGATCGTTTGCAGCAGTTTGGCACCATTTTTGAGTGAATTGCAGAACGTCAGATTTTTGCTGAAATTGTGACCGCGCGGCTTAGGGATTTTTGCAAAAAAAAGTTGTTCAGACATTGAAGGCTAATTCTGTTTCCCATGATAAAAACGCATCTGTTTCAACCGAAAAACATTTCACGGGATCGTTTGCAACAGTTCAGCGCCATTTTTGAATGAATTGCAGAACGTCAGATTTTTGCTGAAATTGTGACCGCGCGGTTTAGGGATTTTTGCAAAAAAAAAGTTTTTCAGACGTTGAGGGCTAATTCTGTCTCCGATGATAAAAACGTATCTGTTTCCACCGAAAAACCTTTCAGGGGATCGTTTGCAACAGTTTAGCACCATTTTTGAGTGAATTGCAGAACGTCAGAAATTTAGAAGAAATTTGCAAAAAAAAGTTGTTTAGACGTTGAGGGCTAATTCTGTTTCCGATGATAAAAACACATCTGTTTCCACCGAAAAACCTTTCAGGGGATCGTTTGCAACAGTTTGGCACCTTTTTTGAGTGAATTGCAGGACGTCAGATTTTTGCTGAAATTGTGACCGCGCGGTTTAGGGATTTTATCAAAAAAAGTTTTCAGACTTTCAGGGCTAATTCTATTTCCGATGATAAAAACACATCTGTTTCCACCGAAAAACCTTTCAGGGGATCGTTTGCAACAGTTTAGCACCATTTCTGAGTGAATTGCAGAACGTCAGAAATTTAGAAGAAATTGTGACCGCGCGGCTTAGGGATTTTTGCAAAAAAAAGTTGTTCAGACTTCGAGGGCTATTTCTGTTTCCCATGATAAAAACGCATCTGTTTCCACTGAAAAACCTTTCAGGGGATCATTTGCAACAGTTTGGCACCATTTTTGAGTGAATTGCAGAACGTCAGTTTTTTCCTGAAATTGTGACCGCGCGGCTTAGGGATTTTTGAAAAAAAAGGTTGTTCAGACGTTGCGGGCTAATTCTGTTTTCCATGATAAAAACGCATCTGTTTCCACCGAAAAACCTTTAAGGGGACCGTTTGCAACAGTTTGGCACCATTTTTGAGTGAATTGCAGAACCTCAGATTTTTGCTGAAATTGTGACCGCGCGGCTTAGGGATTTTTTCAAAAAAAAGTTGTTCAGACGTTGAGGGCTAATTCTGTTTCCCATGATAAAAACGCATCTGTTTCCACCGAAAAACCTTTCAGGGGATCGTTTGCAACAGTTCAGCGCCATTTTTGAATGAATTGCAGAACGTCAGATTTTTGCTGAAATTGTGACCGCGCGGCTTAGGGGTTTTTTCAAAAAAATGTTGATCAGACGTCGAGGGCTAATTCTGTTTCCGATGATAAAAACGCATCTGTTTCCACCGAAAAACCTTTCAGGGGATCGTTTGCAACAGTTTAGCACCATTTTTGAGTGAATTGCAGAACGTCAGAAATTTAGAAGAAATTGTGACCGCGCGGCTTAGGGATTTTTGGAAAAAAAGTTGTTCAGACTTCGAGGGCTAATTCTGTTTCCCATGATAAAAACGCATCTGTTTCCACTGAAAAACCTTTCACGGGATCATTTGCAGTAGTTTGGCACCATTTTTGAGTGAATTGCAGAACGTCAGTTTTTTCCTGAAATTGTGAACGCGCGGCTTAGGGATTTTTGCAAAAAAAGGTTGTTCAGACGTTGAGGGCTAATTCTGTTTCCGATGATAAAAAAGCATCTGTTTCCACTGAAAAACCTTTAAGGGGATCGTTTGCAACAGTTTGGCACCATTTTTGAGTGAATTGCAGAACCTCAGATTTTTGCTGAAATTGTGACCGCGCGGCTTAGGGATTTTTGCAAAAAAAAAGTTGTTCAGACGTTGAGGGCTAATTCTGTTTCCCATGATAAAAACGCATCTGTTTCCACCGAAAAACCTTTCAGGGGATCGTTTGTAACAGTTTGGAACCATTTTTGAGTGAATTGAAGAACCTCAGATTTTTGCTGAAATTGTGACCGCGCGGCTTCCGGATTTTTTCAAAAAAAGTTGTTCAGACGTCGAGGGCTAATTCTGTTTCCCATGATCAAAACGCATCTGTTTCCACCGAAAAACCTTTCAGGGGATCGTTTGCAGCAGTTTGGCACCATTTTTGAGTGAATTGCAGAACGTCAGTTTTTTCCTGAAATTGTGACCGCGCGGCTTAGGGATTTTTGCAAAAAAAAGTTGTTCAGACATTGGGGGCTAATTCTGTTTTCCATGATAAAAACGCATCTGTTTCCACCGAAAAACCTTTAAGGGGACCGTTTGCAACAGTTTGGCACCATTTTTGAATGAATTGCAGAACCTCAGATTTTTGCTGAAATTGTGACCGCGCGGCTTAGGGATTTTTTCAAAAAAAAGTTGTTCAGACGTTGAGGGCTAATTCTGTTTCCCATGATAAAAACGCATCTGTTTCCACCGAAAAACCTTTTAGGGGATCGTTTGCAACAGTTCAGCGCCATTTTTGAATGAATTGCAGAACGTCAGATTTTTGCTGAAATTGTGACCGCGCGGCTTAGGGATCTTATCAAAAAAAGTTTTCAGACTTTCAGGGCTAATTCTATTTCCGATGATAAAAACACATCTGTTTCCACCGAAAAACCTTCCAGGGGATCGTTTGCAACAGTTTAGCACCATTTTTGAGTGAATTGCAGAACGTCAGAAATTTAGAAGAAATTGTGAACGCGCGGCTTAGGGATTTTTGCAAAAAAAAGTTGTTCAGACATTGAGGGCTAATTCTGTTTCCCATGATAAAAACGCATCTGTTTCAACCGAAAAACATTTCACGGGATCGTTTGCAACAGTTCAGCGCCATTTTTGAATGAATTGCAGAACGTCAGATTTTTGCTGAAATTGTGACCGCGCGGTTTAGGGATTTTTGCAAAAAAAAAGTTTTTCAGACGTTGAGGGCTAATTCTGTCTCCGATGATAAAAACGTATCTGTTTCCACCGAAAAACCTTTCAGGGGATCGTTTGCAACAGTTTAGCACCATTTTTGAGTGAATTGCAGAACGTCAGAAATTTAGAAGAAATTTGCAAAAAAAAGTTGTTTAGACGTTGAGGGCTAATTCTGTTTCCGATGATAAAAACACATCTGTTTCCACCGAAAAACCTTTCAGGGGATCGTTTGCAACAGTTTGGCACCTTTTTTGAGTGAATTGCAGGACGTCAGATTTTTGCTGAAATTGTGACCGCGCGGTTTAGGGATTTTATCAAAAAAAGTTTTCAGACTTTCAGGGCTAATTCTATTTCCGATGATAAAAACACATCTGTTTCCACCGAAAAACCTTTCAGGGGATCGTTTGCAACAGTTTAGCACCATTTCTGAGTGAATTGCAGAACGTCAGAAATTTAGAAGAAATTGTGACCGCGCGGCTTAGGGATTTTTGCAAAAAAAGGTTGTTCAGACGTTGAGGGCTAATTCTGTTTTCCATGATAAAAACGCATCTGTTTCCACCGAAAAACCTTTAAGGGGACCGTTTGCAACAGTTTGGCACCATTTTTGAGTGAATTGCAGAACGTCAGATTTTTGCTGAAATTGTGACCGCGCGGCTTAGGGATTTTTGCAAAAAAAAGTTGTTCAGACTTCGAGGGCTAATTCTGTTTCCCATGATAAAAACGCATCTGTTTCCACCAAAAAACCTTTCAGGGGATCGTTTGCAACAGTTCAGCGCCATTTTTGAATGAATTGCAGAACGTCAGATTTTTGCTGAAATTGTGACCGCGCGGTTTAGGGATTTTATCAAAAAAAAGTTTTCAGACTTTCAGGGCTAATTCTATTTCCGATGATAAAAACACATCTGTTTCCACCGAAAAACCTTTCAGGGGATCGTTTGCAACAGTTTAGCACCATTTTTGAGTGAATTGCAGAACGTCAGAAATTTAGAAGAAATTGTGACCGCGCGGCTTAGGGATTTTTGGAAAAAAAGTTGTTCAGACTTCGAGGGCTAATTCTGTTTCCCATGATAAAAACGCATCTGTTTCGACCGAAAAACCTTTCAGGGGATCATTTGCAGTAGTTTGGCACCATTTTTGAGTGAATTGCAGAACGTCAGTTTTTTCCTGAAATTGCTTAGGGATTTTTGCAAAAAAAGGTTGTTCAGACGTTGAGGGCTAATTCTGTTTCCGATGATAAAAACGCATCTGTTTCCACCGAAAAACCTTTAAGGGGATCGTTTGCAACAGTTTGGCACCATTTTTGAGTGAATTGCAGAACCTCAGATTTTTGCTGAAATTGTGACCGCGCGGCTTAGGGATTTTTGCAAAAAAAAAGTTGTTCAGACGTTGAGGGCTAATTCTGTTTCCCATGATAAAAACGCATCTGTTTCCACCGAAAAACCTTTCAGGGGATCGTTTGTAACAGTTTGGAACCATTTTTGAGTGAATTGCAGAACCTCAGATTTTTGCTGAAATTGTGACCGCGCGGCTTAGGGATTTTTTCAAAAAAAGTTGTTCAGACGTCGAGGGCTAATTCTGTTTCCCATGATCAAAACGCATCTGTTTCCACCGAAAAACCTTTCAGGGGATCGTTTGCAACAGTTTGGCACCATTTTTGAGTGAATTGCAGAACGTCAGATTTTTGCTGAAATTGTGACCGCGCGGTTTAGGGATTTTATCAAAAAAAGTTTTCAGACTTTCAGGGCTAATTCTATTTCCGATGATAAAAACACATCTGTTTCCACCGAAAAACCTTTCAGGGGATCGTTTGCAACAGTTTAGCACCATTTTTGAGTGAATTGCAGAACGTCAGAAATTTAGAAGAAATTGTGACCGCGCGGCTTAGGGATTTTTGGAAAAAAAAGTTGTTCAGACTTCGAGGGCTAATTCTGTTTCCCATGATAAAAACGCATCTGTTTCCACCGAAAAACCTTTCAGGGGATCATTTGCAGTAGTTTGGCACCATTTTTGAGTGAATTGCAGAACGTCAGTTTTTTCCTGAAATTGTGACCGCGCGGCTTAGGGATTTTTGCAAAAAAAGGTTGTTCAGACGTTGAGGGCTAATTCTGTTTCCGATGATAAAAACGCATCTGTTTCCACCGAAAAACCTTTAAGGGGATCGTTTGCAACAGTTTGGCACCATTTTTGAGTGAATTGCAGAACCTCAGATTTTTGCTGAAATTGTGACCGCGCGGCTTAGGGATTTTTGCAAAAAAAAAGTTGTTCAGACGTTGAGGGCTAATTCTGTTTCCCATGATAAAAACGCATCTGTTTCCACCGAAAAACCTTTCAGGGGATCGTTTGTAACAGTTTGGAACCATTTTTGAGTGAATTGCAGAACCTCAGATTTTTGCTGAAATTGTGACCGCGCGGCTTCGGGATTTTTTCAAAAAAAGTTGTTCAGACGTCGAGGGCTAATTCTGTTTCCCATGATCAAAACGCATCTGTTTCCACCGAAAAACCTTTCAGGGGATCGTTTGCAGCAGTTTGGCACCATTTTTGAGTGAATTGCAGAACGTCAGATTTTTGCTGAAATTGTGACCGCGCGGCTTAGGGATTTTTGCAAAAAAAAGTTGTTCAGACATTGAAGGCTAATTCTGTTTCCCATGATAAAAACGCATCTGTTTCAACCGAAAAACATTTCACGGGATCGTTTGGAACAGTTCAGCGCCATTTTTGAATGAATTGCAGAACGTCAGATTTTTGCTGAAATTGTGACCGCGCGGTTTAGGGATTTTTGCAAAAAAAAAGTTTTTCAGACGTTGAGGGCTAATTCTGTCTCCGATGATAAAAACGTATCTGTTTCCACCGAAAAACCTTTCAGGGGATCGTTTGCAACAGTTTAGCACCATTTTTGAGTGAATTGCAGAACGTCAGAAATTTAGAAGAAATTTGCAAAAAAAAGTTGTTTAGACGTTGAGGGCTAATTCTGTTTCCGATGATAAAAACACATCTGTTTCCACCGAAAAACCTTTCAGGGGATCGTTTGCAACAGTTTGGCACCTTTTTTGAGTGAATTGCAGGACGTCAGATTTTTGCTGAAATTGTGACCGCGCGGTTTAGGGATTTAATCAAAAAAAGTTTTCAGACTTTCAGGGCTAATTCTATTTCCGATGATAAAAACACATCTGTTTCCACCGAAAAACCTTTCAGGGGATCGTTTGCAACAGTTTAGCACCATTTCTGAGTGAATTGCAGAACTTCAGAAATTTAGAAGAAATTGTGACCGCGCGGCTTAGGGATTTTTGCAAAAAAAAGTTGTTCAGACTTCGAGGGCTATTTCTGTTTCCCATGATAAAAACGCATCTGTTTCCACTGAAAAACCTTTCAGGGGATCATTTGCAACAGTTTGGCACCATTTTTGAGTGAATTGCAGAACGTCAGTTTTTTCCTGAAATTGTGACCGCGCGGCTTAGGGATTTTTGAAAAAAAAGGTTGTTCAGACGTTGCGGGCTAATTCTGTTTTCCATGATAAAAACGCATCTGTTTCCACCGAAAAACCTTTAAGGGGACCGTTTGCAACAGTTTGGCACCATTTTTGAGTGAATTGCAGAACCTCAGATTTTTGCTGAAATTGTGACCGCGCGGCTTAGGGATTTTTTCAAAAAAAAGTTGTTCAGACGTTGAGGGCTAATTCTGTTTCCCATGATAAAAACGCATCTGTTTCCACCGAAAAACCTTTCAGGGGATCGTTTGCAACAGTTCAGCGCCATTTTTGAATGAATTGCAGAACGTCAGATTTTTGCTGAAATTGTGACCGCGCGGCTTAGGGGTTTTTTCAAAAAAATGTTGATCAGACGTCGAGGGCTAATTCTGTTTCCGATGATAAAAACGCATCTGTTTCCACCGAAAAACCTTTCAGGGGATCGTTTGCAACAGTTTAGCACCATTTTTGAGTGAATTGCAGAACGTCAGAAATTTAGAAGAAATTGTGACCGCGCGGCTTAGGGATTTTTGGAAAAAAAGTTGTTCAGACTTCGAGGGCTAATTCTGTTTCCCATGATAAAAACGCATCTGTTTCCACTGAAAAACCTTTCACGGGATCATTTGCAGTAGTTTGGCACCATTTTTGAGTGAATTGCAGAACGTCAGTTTTTTCCTGAAATTGTGAACGCGCGGCTTAGGGATTTTTGCAAAAAAAGGTTGTTCAGACGTTGAGGGCTAATTCTGTTTCCGATGATAAAAAAGCATCTGTTTCCACCGAAAAACCTTTAAGGGGATCGTTTGCAACAGTTTGGCACCATTTTTGAGTGAATTGCAGAACCTCAGATTTTTGCTGAAATTGTGACCGCGCGGCTTAGGGATTTTTGCAAAAAAAAAGTTGTTCAGACGTTGAGGGCTAATTCTGTTTCCCATGATAAAAACGCATCTGTTTCCACCGAAAAACCTTTCAGGGGATCGTTTAAACAGTTTGGAACCATTTTTGAGTGAATTGAAGAACCTCAGATTTTTGCTGAAATTGTGACCGCGCGGCTTCGGGATTTTTTCAAAAAAAGTTGTTCAGACGTCGAGGGCTAATTCTGTTTCCCATGATCAAAACGCATCTGTTTCCACCGAAAAACCTTTCAGGGGATCGTTTGCAGCAGTTTGGCACCATTTTTGAGTGAATTGCAGAACGTCAGTTTTTTCCTGAAATTGTGACCGCGCGGCTTAGGGATTTTTGCAAAAAAAAGTTGTTCAGACATTGGGGGCTAATTCTGTTTTCCATGATAAAAACGCATCTGTTTCCACCGAAAAACCTTTAAGGGGACCGTTTGCAACAGTTTGGCACCATTTTTGAGTGAATTGCAGAACCTCAGATTTTTGCTGAAATTGTGACCGCGCGGCTTAGGGATTTTTTCAAAAAAAAGTTGTTCAGACGTTGAGGGCTAATTCTGTTTCCCATGATAAAAACGCATCTGTTTCCACCGAAAAACCTTTCAGGGGATCGTTTGCAACAGTTCAGCGCCATTTTTGAATGAATTGCAGAACGTCAGATTTTTGCTGAAATTGTGACCGCGCGGCTTAGGGATCTTATCAAAAAAAGTTTTCAGACTTTCAGGGCTAATTCTATTTCCGATGATAAAAACACATCTGTTTCCACCGAAAAACCTTCCAGGGGATCGTTTGCAACAGTTTAGCACCATTTTTGAGTGAATTGCAGAACGTCAGAAATTTAGAAGAAATTGTGAACGCGCGGCTTAGGGATTTTTGCAAAAAAAAGTTGTTCAGACATTGAGGGCTAATTCTGTTTCCCATGATAAAAACGCATCTGTTTCAACCGAAAAACATTTCACGGGATCGTTTGCAACAGTTCAGCGCCATTTTTGAATGAATTGCAGAACGTCAGATTTTTGCTGAAATTGTGACCGCGCGGTTTAGGGATTTTTGCAAAAAAAAAGTTTTTCAGACGTTGAGGGCTAATTCTGTCTCCGATGATAAAAACGTATCTGTTTCCACCGAAAAACCTTTCAGGGGATCGTTTGCAACAGTTTAGCACCATTTTTGAGTGAATTGCAGAACGTCAGAAATTTAGAAGAAATTTGCAAAAAAAAGTTGTTTAGACGTTGAGGGCTAATTCTGTTTCCGATGATAAAAACACATCTGTTCCCACCGAAAAACCTTTCAGGGGATCGTTTGCAACAGTTTGGCACCTTTTTTGAGTGAATTGCAGGACGTCAGATTTTTGCTGAAATTGTGACCGCGCGGTTTAGGGATTTTATCAAAAAAAGTTTTCAGACTTTCAGGGCTAATTCTATTTCCGATGATAAAAACACATCTGTTTCCACCGAAAAACCTTTCAGGGGATCGTTTGCAACAGTTTAGCACCATTTCTGAGTGAATTGCAGAACGTCAGAAATTTAGAAGAAATTGTGACCGCGCGGCTTAGGGATTTTTGCAAAAAAAGGTTGTTCAGACGTTGAGGGCTAATTCTGTTTTCCATGATAAAAACGCATCTGTTTCCACCGAAAAACCTTTAAGGGGACCGTTTGCAACAGTTTGGCACCATTTTTGAGTGAATTGCAGAACGTCAGATTTTTGCTGAAATTGTGACCGCGCGGCTTAGGGATTTTTGCAAAAAAAAGTTGTTCAGACTTCGAGGGCTAATTCTGTTTCCCATGATAAAAACGCATCTGTTTCCACCAAAAAACCTTTCAGGGGATCGTTTGCAACAGTTCAGCGCCATTTTTGAATGAATTGCAGAACGTCAGATTTTTGCTGAAATTGTGACCGCGCGGTTTAGGGATTTTATCAAAAAAAAGTTTTCAGACTTTCAGGGCTAATTCTATTTCCGATGATAAAAACACATCTGTTTCCACCGAAAAACCTTTCAGGGGATCGTTTGCAACAGTTTAGCACCATTTTTGAGTGAATTGCAGAACGTCAGAAATTTAGAAGAAATTGTGACCGCGCGGCTTAGGGATTTTTGGAAAAAAAGTTGTTCAGACTTCGAGGGCTAATTCTGTTTCCCATGATAAAAACGCATCTGTTTCCACTGAAAAACCTTTCACGGGATCATTTGCAGTAGTTTGGCACCATTTTTGAGTGAATTGCAGAACGTCAGTTTTTTCCTGAAATTGTGAACGCGCGGCTTAGGGATTTTTGCAAAAAAAGGTTGTTCAGACGTTGAGGGCTAATTCTGTTTCCGATGATAAAAAAGCATCTGTTTCCACCGAAAAACCTTTAAGGGGATCGTTTGCAACAGTTTGGCACCATTTTTGAGTGAATTGCAGAACCTCAGATTTTTGCTGAAATTGTGACCGCGCGGCTTAGGGATTTTTGCAAAAAAAAAGTTGTTCAGACGTTGAGGGCTAATTCTGTTTCCCATGATAAAAACGCATCTGTTTCCACCGAAAAACCTTTCAGGGGATCGTTTGTAACAGTTTGGAACCATTTTTGAGTGAATTGAAGAACCTCAGATTTTTGCTGAAATTGTGACCGCGCGGCTTCGGGATTTTTTCAAAAAAAGTTGTTCAGACGTCGAGGGCTAATTCTGTTTCCCATGATCAAAACGCATCTGTTTCCACCGAAAAACCTTTCAGGGGATCGTTTGCAGCAGTTTGGCACCATTTTTGAGTGAATTGCAGAACGTCAGTTTTTTCCTGAAATTGTGACCGCGCGGCTTAGGGATTTTTGCAAAAAAAAGTTGTTCAGACATTGGGGGCTAATTCTGTTTTCCATGATAAAAACGCATCTGTTTCCACCGAAAAACCTTTAAGGGGACCGTTTGCAACAGTTTGGCACCATTTTTGAGTGAATTGCAGAACCTCAGATTTTTGCTGAAATTGTGACCGCGCGGCTTAGGGATTTTTTCAAAAAAAAGTTGTTCAGACGTTGAGGGCTAATTCTGTTTCCCATGATAAAAACGCATCTGTTTCCACCGAAAAACCTTTTAGGGGATCGTTTGCAACAGTTCAGCGCCATTTTTGAATGAATTGCAGAACGTCAGATTTTTGCTGAAATTGTGACCGCGCGGCTTAGGGATCTTATCAAAAAAAGTTTTCAGACTTTCAGGGCTAATTCTATTTCCGATGATAAAAACACATCTGTTTCCACCGAAAAACCTTCCAGGGGATCGTTTGCAACAGTTTAGCACCATTTTTGAGTGAATTGCAGAACGTCAGAAATTTAGAAGAAATTGTGAACGCGCGGCTTAGGGATTTTTGCAAAAAAAAGTTGTTCAGACATTGAGGGCTAATTCTGTTTCCCATGATAAAAACGCATCTGTTTCAACCGAAAAACATTTCACGGGATCGTTTGCAACAGTTCAGCGCCATTTTTGAATGAATTGCAGAACGTCAGATTTTTGCTGAAATTGTGACCGCGCGGTTTAGGGATTTTTGCAAAAAAAAAGTTTTTCAGACGTTGAGGGCTAATTCTGTCTCCGATGATAAAAACGTATCTGTTTCCACCGAAAAACCTTTCAGGGGATCGTTTGCAACAGTTTAGCACCATTTTTGAGTGAATTGCATAACGTCAGAAATTTAGAAGAAATTTGCAAAAAAAAGTTGTTTAGACGTTGAGGGCTAATTCTGTTTCCGATGATAAAAACACATCTGTTTCCACCGAAAAACCTTTCAGGGGATCGTTTGCAACAGTTTGGCACCTTTTTTGAGTGAATTGCAGGACGTCAGATTTTTGCTGAAATTGTGACCGCGCGGTTTAGGGATTTTATCAAAAAAAGTTTTCAGACTTTCAGGGCTAATTCTATTTCCGATGATAAAAACACATCTGTTTCCACCGAAAAACCTTTCAGGGGATCGTTTGCAACAGTTTAGCACCATTTCTGAGTGAATTGCAGAACGTCAGAAATTTAGAAGAAATTGTGACCGCGCGGCTTAGGGATTTTTGCAAAAAAAGGTTGTTCAGACGTTGAGGGCTAATTCTGTTTTCCATGATAAAAACGCATCTGTTTCCACCGAAAAACCTTTAAGGGGACCGTTTGCAACAGTTTGGCACCATTTTTGAGTGAATTGCAGAACGTCAGATTTTTGCTGAAATTGTGACCGCGCGGCTTAGGGATTTTTGCAAAAAAAAGTTGTTCAGACTTCGAGGGCTAATTCTGTTTCCCATGATAAAAACGCATCTGTTTCCACCAAAAAACCTTTCAGGGGATCGTTTGCAACAGTTCAGCGCCATTTTTGAATGAATTGCAGAACGTCAGATTTTTGCTGAAATTGTGACCGCGCGGTTTAGGGATTTTATCAAAAAAAAGTTTTCAGACTTTCAGGGCTAATTCTATTTCCGATGATAAAAACACATCTGTTTCCACCGAAAAACCTTTCAGGGGATCGTTTGCAACAGTTTAGCACCATTTTTGAGTGAATTGCAGAACGTCAGAAATTTAGAAGAAATTGTGACCGCGCGGCTTAGGGATTTTTGGAAAAAAAGTTGTTCAGACTTCGAGGGCTAATTCTGTTTCCCATGATAAAAACGCATCTGTTTCGACCGAAAAACCTTTCAGGGGATCATTTGCAGTAGTTTGGCACCATTTTTGAGTGAATTGCAGAACCTCAGATTTTTCCTGAAATTGCTTAGGGATTTTTGCAAAAAAAGGTTGTTCAGACGTTGAGGGCTAATTCTGTTTCCCATGATAAAAACGCATCTGTTTCCACCGAAAAACCTTTCAGGGGATCGTTTGTAACAGTTTGGAACCATTTTTGAGTGAATTGCAGAACCTCAGATTTTTGCTGAAATTGTGACCGCGCGGCTTAGGGATTTTTTCAAAAAAAGTTGTTCAGACGTCGAGGGCTAATTCTGTTTCCCATGATCAAAACGCATCTGTTTCCACCGAAAAACCTTTCAGGGGATCGTTTGCAACAGTTTGGCACCATTTTTGAGTGAATTGCAGAACGTCAGATTTTTGCTGAAATTGTGACCGCGCGGTTTAGGGATTTTATCAAAAAAAGTTTTCAGACTTTCAGGGCTAATTCTATTTCCGATGATAAAAACACATCTGTTTCCACCGAAAAACCTTTCAGGGGATCGTTTGCAACAGTTTAGCACCATTTTTGAGTGAATTGCAGAACGTCAGAAATTTAGAAGAAATTGTGACCGCGCGGCTTAGGGATTTTTGGAAAAAAAAGTTGTTCAGACTTCGAGGGCTAATTCTGTTTCCCATGATAAAAACGCATCTGTTTCCACCGAAAAACCTTTCAGGGGATCATTTGCAGTAGTTTGGCACCATTTTTGAGTGAATTGCAGAACGTCAGTTTTTTCCTGAAATTGTGACCGCGCGGCTTAGGGATTTTTGCAAAAAAAGGTTGTTCAGACGTTGAGGGCTAATTCTGTTTCCGATGATAAAAACGCATCTGTTTCCACCGAAAAACCTTTAAGGGGATCGTTTGCAACAGTTTGGCACCATTTTTGAGTGAATTGCAGAACCTCAGATTTTTGCTGAAATTGTGACCGCGCGGCTTAGGGATTTTTGCAAAAAAAAAGTTGTTCAGACGTTGAGGGCTAATTCTGTTTCCCATGATAAAAACGCATCTGTTTCCACCGAAAAACCTTTCAGGGGATCGTTTGTAACAGTTTGGAACCATTTTTGAGTGAATTGCAGAACCTCAGATTTTTGCTGAAATTGTGACCGCGCGGCTTCGGGATTTTTTCAAAAAAAGTTGTTCAGACGTCGAGGGCTAATTTTGTTTCCCATGATCAAAACGCATCTGTTTCCACCGAAAAACCTTTCAGGGGATCGTTTGCAGCAGTTTGGCACCATTTTTGAGTGAATTGCAGAACGTCAGATTTTTGCTGAAATTGTGACCGCGCGGCTTAGGGATTTTTGCAAAAAAAAGTTGTTCAGACATTGAAGGCTAATTCTGTTTCCCATGATAAAAACGCATCTGTTTCAACCGAAAAACATTTCACGGGATCGTTTGGAACAGTTCAGCGCCATTTTTGAATGAATTGCAGAACGTCAGATTTTTGCTGAAATTGTGACCGCGCGGTTTAGGGATTTTTGCAAAAAAAAAGTTTTTCAGACGTTGAGGGCTAATTCTGTCTCCGATGATAAAAACGTATCTGTTTCCACCGAAAAACCTTTCAGGGGATCGTTTGCAACAGTTTAGCACCATTTTTGAGTGAATTGCAGAACGTCAGAAATTTAGAAGAAATTTGCAAAAAAAAGTTGTTTAGACGTTGAGGGCTAATTCTGTTTCCGATGATAAAAACACATCTGTTTCCACCGAAAAACCTTTCAGGGGATCGTTTGCAACAGTTTGGCACCTTTTTTGAGTGAATTGCAGGACGTCAGATTTTTGCTGAAATTGTGACCGCGCGGTTTAGGGATTTTATCAAAAAAAGTTTTCAGACTTTCAGGGCTAATTCTATTTCCGATGATAAAAACACATCTGTTTCCACCGAAAAACCTTTCAGGGGATCGTTTGCAACAGTTTAGCACCATTTTTGAGTGAATTGCAGAACGTCAGAAATTTAGAAGAAATTGTGACCGCGCGGCTTAGGGATTTTTGCAAAAAAAAGTTGTTCAGACTTCGAGGGCTATTTCTGTTTCCCATGATAAAAATGCATCTGTTTCCACTGAAAAACCTTTCAGGGGATCATTTGCAACAGTTTGGCACCATTTTTGAGTGAATTGCAGAACGTCAGTTTTTTCCTGAAATTGTGACCGCGCGGCTTAGGGATTTTTGAAAAAAAAGGTTGTTCAGACGTTGCGGGCTAATTCTGTTTTCCATGATAAAAACGCATCTGTTTCCACCGAAAAACCTTTAAGGGGACCGTTTGCAACAGTTTGGCACCATTTTTGAGTGAATTGCAGAACCTCAGATTTTTGCTGAAATTGTGACCGCGCGGCTTAGGGATTTTTTCAAAAAAAAGTTGTTCAGACGTTGAGGGCTAATTCTGTTTCCCATGATAAAAACGCATCTGTTTCCACCGAAAAACCTTTCAGGGGATCGTTTGCAACAGTTCAGCGCCATTTTTGAATGAATTGCAGAACGTCAGATTTTTGCTGAAATTGTGACCGCGCGGCTTAGGGGTTTTTTCAAAAAAATGTTGATCAGACGTCGAGGGCTAATTCTGTTTCCGATGATAAAAACGCATCTGTTTCCACCGAAAAACCTTTCAGGGGATCGTTTGCAACAGTTTAGCACCATTTTTGAGTGAATTGCAGAACGTCAGATTTTTCCTGAAATTGTGACCGCGCGGCTTAGGGAGTTTTGCAAAAAAAAGTTGTTCAGACGTTGAGGGCTAATTATATTTCCGATGATAAAAACACATCTGTTTCCACCGAAAAACCTTTCAGGGGATGGTTTGCAACAGTTTGGCACCATTTTTGAGTGAATTGCAGAACTTCAGTTTTTTCCTGAAATTTTGACCGCGCGGCTTAGGGATTTTTGCAAAAAAAAGTTGTTCAGACATTGAGGGCTAATTCTGTTTCCCATGATAAAAACGCATCTGTTTCCACTGAAAAACATTTCACGGGATCGTTTGCAACAGTTCAGCGCCATTTTTGAATGAATTGCAGAACGTCAGATTTTTGCTGAAATTGTGACCGCGCGGCTTAGGGATTTTTGCAAAAAAAAAGTTTTTCAGACGTTGAGGGCTAATTCTGTCTCCGATGATAAAAACGCATCTTTTTCCACCGAAAAACCTTTCAGGGGATCGTTTGCAACAGTTCAGCGCCATTTTTGAATGAATTGCAGAACGTCAGTTTTTTCCTGAAATTGTGACCGCGCGGATTAGGGATTTTTGCAAAAAAAAGTTGTTCAGACATTGAGGGCTAATTCTGTTTCCCATGATAAAAACGCATCTGTTTCCACTGAAAAACATTTCACGGGATCGCTTGCAACAGTTCAGCGCCATTTTTGAATGAATTGCAGAACGTCAGATTTTTGCTGAAATTGTGACCGCGCGGTTTAGGGATTTTTGCAAAAAAAAAGTTTTTCAGACGTTGAGGGCTAATTCTGTCTCCGATGATAAAAACGCATCTGTTTCCACCGAAAAACCTTTCAGGGGATCGTTTGCAACAGTTCAGCACCATTTTTGAGTGAATTGCAGAACGTCAGAAATTTAGAAGAAATTTGCAAAAAAAAGTTGTTTAGACGTTGAGGGCTAATTCTGTTTCCGATGATAAAAACACATCTGTTTCCACCGAAAAACCTTTCAGGGGATCGTTTGCAACAGTTTGGCACCTTTTTTGAGTGAATTGCAGGACGTCAGATTTTTGCTGAAATTGTGACCGCGCGGTTTAGGGATTTTATCAAAAAAAGTTTTCAGACTTTCAGGGCTAATTCTATTTCCGATGATAAAAACACATCTGTTTCCACCGAAAAACCTTTCAGGGGATCGTTTGCAACAGTTTAGCACCATTTTTGAGTGAATTGCAGAACGTCAGAAATTTAGAAGAAATTGTGACCGCGCGGCTTAGGGATTTTTGCAAAAAAAAGTTGTTCAGACTTCGAGGGCTATTTCTGTTTCCCATGATAAAAACGCATCTGTTTCCACTGAAAAACCTTTCAGGGGATCATTTGCAACAGTTTGGCACCATTTTTGAGTGAATTGCAGAACGTCAGTTTTTTCCTGAAATTGTGACCGCGCGGCTTAGGGATTTTTGCAAAATTCTGTTTCCCATGATAAAAACGCATCTGTTTCCACCGAAAAACCTTTCACGGGATCATTTGCAGCAGTTTGGCACCATTTTTGAGTGAATTGCAGAACGTCAGTTTTTTCCTGAAATTGTGACCGCGCGGCTTAGGGATTTTTGCAAAAAAAGGTTGTTCAGACGTTGAGGGCTAATTCTGTTTTCCATGATAAAAACGCATCTGTTTCCACCGAAAAACCTTTCAGGGGATCGTTTGCAACAGTTTGGCACCATTTTTGAGTGAATTGCAGAACCTCAGATTTTTGCTGAAATTGTGACCGTGCGGCTTAGGGGTTTTTTCCAAAAAATGTTGATCAGACGTCGAGGGCTAATTCAGTTTCCGATGATAAAAACGCATCTGTTTCCACCGAAAACCTTTCAGGGGATCGTTTGCAACAGTTTAGCACCATTTTTGAGTGAATTGCAGAACGTCAGAAATTTAGAAGAAATTGTGACCGCGCGGCTTAGGGATTTTTGCAAAAAAAAGTTGTTCCGACATTGAGGGCTAATTCTGTTTCCCATGATAAAAACGCATCTGTTTCCACTGAAAAACATTTCACGGGATCGTTTGCAACAGTTCAGCGCCATTTTTGAATGAATTGCAGAACGTCAGATTTTTGCTGAAATTGTGACCGCGCGGCTTAGGGATTTTTGCAAAAAAAAAGTTTTTCAGACGTTGAGGGCTAATTCTGTCTCCGATGATAAAAACGCATCTTTTTCCACCGAAAACCTTTCAGGGGATCGTTTGCAACAGTTCAGCGCCATTTTTGAATGAATTGCAGAACGTCAGTTTTTTCCTGAAATTGTGACCGCGCGGCTTAGGGATTTTTGCAAAAAAAAGTTGTTCAGACATTGAGGGCTAATTCTGTTTCCCATGATAAAAACGCATCTGTTTCCACTGAAAAACATTTCACAGGATCGTTTGCAACAGTTCAGCGCCATTTTTGAATGAATTGCAGAACGTCAGATTTTTGCTGAAATTGTGACCGCGCGGTTTAGGGATTTTTGCAAAAAAAAAGTTTTTCAGACGTTGAGGGCTAATTCTGTCTCCGATGATAAAAACGTATCTGTTTCCACCGAAAAACCTTTCAGGGGATCGTTTGCAACAGTTTAGCACCATTTTTGAGTGAATTGCAGAACGTCAGAAATTTAGAAGAAATTTGCAAAAAAAAGTTGTTTAGACGTTGAGGGCTAATTCTGTTTCCGATGATAAAAACACATCTGTTTCCACCGAAAAACCTTTCAGGGGATCGTTTGCAACAGTTTGGCACCTTTTTTGAGTGAATTGCAGGACGTCAGATTTTTGCTGAAATTGTGACCGCGCGGTTTAGGGATTTTATCAAAAAAAGTTTTCAGACTTTCAGGGCTAATTCTATTTCCGATGATAAAAACACATCTGTTTCCACCGAAAAACCTTTCAGGGGATCGTTTGCAACAGTTTAGCACCATTTTTGAGTGAATTGCAGAACGTCAGATTTTTGCTGAAATTGTGACCGCGCGGTTTAGGGATTTTATCAAAAAAAGTTTTCAGACTTTCAGGGCTAATTCTATTTCCGATGATAAAAACACATCTGTTTCCACCGAAGAACCTTTCAGGGGATCATTTGCAACAGTTTGGCACCATTTTTGAGTGAATTGCAGAACGTCAGTTTTTTCCTGAAATTGTGACCGCGCGGCTTAGGGATTTTTTCAAAAAAAAGTTGTTCAGACGTTGAGGGCTAATTCTGTTTCCCATGATAAAAACGCATCTGTTTCCACCAAAAAAACCTTCAGGGGATCGTTTGCAACAGTTCAGCGCCATTTTTGAGTGAATTGCAGAACGTCAGATTTTTGCTGAAATTGTGACCGCGCGGCTTAGGGGTTTTTTCAAAAAAATGTTGATCAGACGTCGAGGGCTAATTCTGTTTCCGATGATAAAAACGCATCTGTTTCCACCGAAAAACCTTTCAGGGGATCGTTTGCAACAGTTTAGCACCATTTTTGAGTGAATTGCAGAACGTCAGATTTTTCCTGAAATTGTGACCGCGCGGCTTAGGGATTTTTGCAAAAAAAAAGTTTTTCAGACGTTGAGGGCTAATTCTGTCTCCGATGATAAAAACGCATCTTTTTCCACCGAAAAACCTTTCAGGGGATCGTTTGCAACAGTTCAGCGCCATTTTTGAATGAATTGCAGAACGTCAGTTTTTTCCTGAAATTGTGACCGCGCGGCTTAGGGATTTTTGCAAAAAAAAGTTGTTCAGACATTGAGGGCTAATTCTGTTTCCCATGATAAAAACGCATCTGTTTCCACTGAAAAACATTTCACGGGATCGTTTGCAACAGTTCAGCGCCATTTTTGAATGAATTGCAGAACGTCAGATTTTTGCTGAAATTGTGACCGCGCGGTTTAGGGATTTTTGCAAAAAAAAAGTTTTTCAGACGTTGAGGGCTAATTCTGTCTCCGATGATAAAAACGTATCTGTTTCCACCGAAAAACGTTTCAGGGGATCGTTTGCAACAGTTTAGCACCATTTTTGAGTGAATTGCAGAACGTCAGAAATTTAGAAGAAATTTGCAAAAAAAAGTTGTTTAGACGTTGAGGGCTAATTCTGTTTCCGATGATAAAAACACATCTGTTTCCACCGAAAAACCTTTCAGGGGATCGTTTGCAACAGTTTGGCACCTTTTTTGAGTGAATTGCAGGACGTCAGATTTTTGCTGAAATTGTGACCGCGCGGTTTAGGGATTTTATCAAAAAAAGTTTTCAGACTTTCAGGGCTAATTCTATTTCCGATGATAAAAACACATCTGTTTCCACCGAAAAACCTTTCAGGGGATCGTTTGCAACAGTTTAGCACCATTTTTGAGTGAATTGCAGAACGTCAGAAATTTAGAAGAAATTGTGACCGCGCGGCTTAGGGATTTTTGCAAAAAAAAGTTGTTCAGACTTCGAGGGCTATTTCTGTTTCCCATGATAAAAACGCATCTGTTTCCACTGAAAAACCTTTCAGGGGATCATTTGCAACAGTTTGGCACCATTTTTGAGTGAATTGCAGAACGTCAGTTTTTTCCTGAAATTGTGACCGCGCGGCTTAGGGATTTTTGCAAAAAAAGGTTATTCAGACGTTGAGGGCTAATTCTGTTTTCCATGATAAAAACGCATCTGTTTCCACCGAAAAACCTTTAAGGGGACCGTTTGCAACAGTTTGGCACCATTTTTGAGTGAATTGCAGAACCTCAGATTTTTGCTGAAATTGTGACCGCGCTGCTTAGGGATTTTTTCAAAAAAAAGTTGTTCAGACGTTGAGGGCTAATTCTGTTTCCCATGATAAAAACGCATCTGTTTCCACCGAAAAACCTTTCAGGGGATCGTTTGCAACAGTTCAGCGCCATTTTTGAATGAATTGCAGAACGTCAGATTTTTGCTGAAATTGTGACCGCGCGGCTTAGGGGTTTTTTCAAAAAAATGTTGATCAGACGTCGAGGGCTAATTCTGTTTCCGATGATAAAAACGCATCTGTTTCTACCGAAAAACCTTTCAGGGGATCGTTTGCAACAGTTTAGCACCATTTTTGAGTGAATTGCAGAACGTCAGATTTTTCCTGAAATTGTGACCGCGCGGCTTAGGGATTTTTGCAAAAAAAGGTTGTTCAGACGTTGAGGGCTAATTCTGTTTCCCATGATAAAAACTCATCTGTTTCCACCAAAAAAACCTTTAAGGGGATCGTTTGCAACAGTTTGGCAACATTTTTGAGTGAATTGCAGAACGTCAGATTTTTGCTGAAATTGTGACCGCGCGGCTTAGGGGTTTTTTCAAAAAAATGTTGATCAGACGTCGAGGGCTAATTCTGTTTCCGATGATAAAAACGCATCTGTTTCCACCGAAAAACCTTTCAGGGGATCGTTTGCAACAGTTTAGCACCATTTTTGAGTGAATTGCAGAACGTCAGATTTTTCCTGAAATTGTGACCGCGCGGCTTAGGGAGTTTTGCAAAAAAAAGTTGTTCAGACGTTGAGGGCTAATTATATTTCCGATGATAAAAACACATCTGTTTCCACCGAAAAACCTTTCAGGGGATGGTTTGCAACAGTTTGGCACCATTTTTGAGTGAATTGCAGAACGTCAGTTTTTTCCTGAAATTGTGACCGCGCGGCTTAGGGATTTTTGCAAAAAAAAGTTGTTCAGACATTGAGGGCTAATTCTGTTTCCCATGATAAAAACGCATCTGTTTCCACTGAAAAACATTTCACGGGATCGTTTGCAACAGTTCAGCGCCATTTTTGAATGAATTGCAGAACGTCAGATTTTTGCTGAAATTGTGACCGCGCGGCTTAGGGATTTTTGCAAAAAAAAAGTTTTTCAGACGTTGAGGGCTAATTCTGTCTCCGATGATAAAAACGCATCTTTTTCCACCAAAAAACCTTTCAGGGGATCGTTTGCAACAGTTCAGCGCCATTTTTGAATGAATTGCAGAACGTCAGTTTTTTCCTGAAATTGTGACCGCGCGGATTAGGGATTTTTGCAAAAAAAAGTTGTTCAGACATTGAGGGCTAATTCTGTTTCCCATGATAAAAACGCATCTGTTTCCACTGAAAAACATTTCAGGGGATCATTTGCAACAGTTTGGCACCATTTTTGAGTGAATTGCAGAACGTCAGAAATTTAGAAGAAATTGTGACCGCGCGGCTTAGGGATTTTTGCAAAAAAAAGTTGTTCAGACTTCGAGGGCTATTTCTGTTTCCCATGATAAAAACGCATCTGTTTCCACCGAAAAACCTTTAAGGGGACCGTTTGCAACAGTTTGGCACCATTTTTGAGTGAATTGCAGAACCTCAGATTTTTGCTGAAATTGTGACCGCGCTGCTTAGGGATTTTTTCAAAAAAAAGTTGTTCAGACGTTGAGGGCTAATTCTGTTTCCCATGATAAAAACGCATCTGTTTCCACCGAAAAACCTTTCAGGGGATCGTTTGCAACAGTTCAGCGCCATTTTTGAATGAATTGCAGAACGTCAGATTTTTGCTGAAATTGTGACCGCGCGGCTTAGGGGTTTTTTCAAAAAAATGTTGATCAGACGTCGAGGGCTAATTCTGTTTCCGATGATAAAAACGCATCTGTTTCTACCGAAAAACCTTTCAGGGGATCGTTTGCAACAGTTTAGCACCATTTTTGAGTGAATTGCAGAACGTCAGATTTTTCCTGAAATTGTGACCGCGCGGCTTAGGGATTTTTGCAAAAAAAGGTTGTTCAGACGTTGAGGGCTAATTCTGTTTCCCATGATAAAAACTCATCTGTTTCCACCAAAAAAACCTTTAAGGGGATCGTTTGCAACAGTTTGGCAACATTTTTGAGTGAATTGCAGAACGTCAGATTTTTGCTGAAATTGTGACCGCGCGGCTTAGGGGTTTTTTCAAAAAAATGTTGATCAGACGTCGAGGGCTAATTCTGTTTCCGATGATAAAAACGCATCTGTTTCCACCGAAAAACCTTTCAGGGGATCGTTTGCAACAGTTTAGCACCATTTTTGAGTGAATTGCAGAACGTCAGATTTTTCCTGAAATTGTGACCGCGCGGCTTAGGGGTTTTTTCAAAAAAATGTTGATCAGACGTCGAGGGCTAATTCTGTTTCCGATGATAAAAACGCATCTGTTTCTACCGAAAAACCTTTCAGGGGATCGTTTGCAACAGTTTAGCACCATTTTTGAGTGAATTGCAGAACGTCAGATTTTTCCTGAAATTGTGACCGCGCGGCTTAGGGATTTTTGCAAAAAAAGGTTGTTCAGACGTTGAGGGCTAATTCTGTTTCCCATGATAAAAACTCATCTGTTTCCACCAAAAAAACCTTTAAGGGGATCGTTTGCAACAGTTTGGCAACATTTTTGAGTGAATTGCAGAACGTCAGATTTTTGCTGAAATTGTGACCGCGCGGCTTAGGGGTTTTTTCAAAAAAATGTTGATCAGACGTCGAGGGCTAATTCTGTTTCCGATGATAAAAACGCATCTGTTTCCACCGAAAAACCTTTCAGGGGATCGTTTGCAACAGTTTAGCACCATTTTTGAGTGAATTGCAGAACGTCAGATTTTTCCTGAAATTGTGACCGCGCGGCTTAGGGAGTTTTGCAAAAAAAAGTTGTTCAGACGTTGAGGGCTAATTATATTTCCGATGATAAAAACACATCTGTTTCCACCGAAAAACCTTTCAGGGGATGGTTTGCAACAGTTTGGCACCATTTTTGAGTGAATTGCAGAACGTCAGTTTTTTCCTGAAATTGTGACCGCGCGGCTTAGGGATTTTTGCAAAAAAAAAGTTGTTCAGACATTGAGGGCTAATTCTGTTTCCCATGATAAAAACGCATCTGTTTCCACTGAAAAACATTTCACGGGATCGTTTGCAACAGTTCAGCGCCATTTTTGAATGAATTGCAGAACGTCAGATTTTTGCTGAAATTGTGATCGCGCGGCTTAGGGATTTTTGCAAAAAAAAAATTTTTCAGACGTTGAGGGCTAATTCTGTCTCCGATGATAAAAACGCATCTTTTTCCACCGAAAAACCTTTCAGGGGATCGTTTGCAACAGTTCAGCGCCATTTTTGAATGAATTGCAGAACGTCAGTTTTTTCCTGAAATTGTGACCGCGCGGATTAGGGATTTTTGCAAAAAAAAGTTGTTCAGACATTGAGGGCTAATTCTGTTTCCCATGATAAAAACGCATCTGTTTCCACTGAAAAACATTTCACGGGATCGTTTGCAACAGTTCAGCGCCATTTTTGAATGAATTGCAGAACGTCAGATTTTTGCTGAAATTGTGACCGCGCGGTTTAGGGATTTTTGCAAAAAAAAGTTGTTCAGACTTCGAGGGCTATTTCTGTTTCCCATGATAAAAACGCATCTGTTTCCACTGAAAAACCTTTCAGGGGATCATTTGCAGTAGTTTGGCACCATTTTTGAGTGAATTGCAGAACGTCAGTTTTTTCCTGAAATTGTGACCGCGCGGCTTAGGGATTTTTGCAAAAAAAAAGTTGTTCAGACGTTGAGGGCTAATTCTGTTTCCCATGATAAAAACGCATCTGTTTCCACCGAAAAACCTTTCAGGGGATCGTTTGTAACAGTTTGGAACCATTTTTGAGTGAATTGCAGAACCTCAGATTTTTGCTGAAATTGTGACCGCGCGGCTTCGGGATTTTTTCAAAAAAAGTTGTTCAGACGTCGAGGGCTAATTCTGTTTCCCATGATCAAAACGCATCTGTTTCCACTGAAAAACCTTTCAGGGGATCGTTTGCAACAGTTTGGCACCATTTTTGAGTGAATTGCAGAACGTCAGATTTTTCCTGAAATTGTGACCGCGCGGCTTAGGGATTTTTGCAAAAAAAGGTTGTTCAGACGTTGAGGGCTAATTCTGTTTCCCATGATAAAAACTCATCTGTTTCCACCAAAAAAACCTTTAAGGGGATCGTTTGCAACAGTTTGGCAACATTTTTGAGTGAATTGCAGAACGTCAGATTTTTGCTGAAATTGTGACCGCGCGTCTTAGGGGTTTTTTCAAAAAAATGTTGATCAGACGTCGAGGGCTAATTCTGTTTCCGATGATAAAAACGCATCTGTTTCCACCGAAAAACCTTTCAGGGGATCGTTTGCAACAGTTTAGCACCATTTTTGAGTGAATTGCAGAACGTCAGATTTTTCCTGAAATTGTGACCGCGCGGCTTAGGGAGTTTTGCAAAAAAAAGTTGTTCAGACGTTGAGGGCTAATTATATTTCCGATGATAAAAACACATCTGTTTCCACCGAAAAACCTTTCAGGGGATGGTTTGCAACAGTTTGGCACCATTTTTGAGTGAATTGCAGAACGTCAGTTTTTTCCTGAAATTGTGACCGCGCGGCTTAGGGATTTTTGCAAAAAAAAGTTGTTCAGACATTGAGGGCTAATTCTGTTTCCCATGATAAAAACGCATCTGTTTCCACTGAAAAACATTTCACGGGATCGTTTGCAAAAGTTCAGCGCCATTTTTGAATGAATTGCAGAACGTCAGATTTTTGCTGAAATTGTGATCGCGCGGCTTAGGGATTTTTGCAAAAAAAAAGTTTTTCAGACGTTGAGGGCTAATTCTGTCTCCGATGATAAAAACGCATCTTTTTCCACCGAAAAACCTTTCAGGGGATCGTTTGCAACAGTTCAGCGCCATTTTTGAATGAATTGCAGAACGTCAGTTTTTTCCTGAAATTGTGACCGCGCGGATTAGGGATTTTTGCAAAAAAAAGTTGTTCAGACATTGAGGGCTAATTCTGTTTCCCATGATAAAAACGCATCTGTTTCCACTGAAAAACATTTCACGGGATCGTTTGCAACAGTTCAGCGCCATTTTTGAATGAATTGCAGAACGTCAGATTTTTGCTGAAATTGTGACCGCGCGGTTTAGGGATTTTTGCAAAAAAAAGTTCTTCAGACTTCGAGGGCTATTTCTGTTTCCCATGATAAAAACGCATCTGTTTCCACTGAAAAACCTTTCAGGGGATCATTTGCAGTAGTTTGGCACCATTTTTGAGTGAATTGCAGAACGTCAGTTTTTTCCTGAAATTGTGACCGCGCGGCTTAGGGATTTTTGCAAAAAAAAAGTTGTTCAGACGTTGAGGGCTAATTCTGTTTCCCATGATAAAAACGCATCTGTTTCCACCGAAAAACCTTTCAGGGGATCGTTTGTAACAGTTTGGAACCATTTTTGAGTGAATTGCAGAACCTCAGATTTTTGCTGAAATTGTGACCGCGCGGCTTCGGGATTTTTTCAAAAAAAGTTGTTCAGACGTCGAGGGCTAATTCTGTTTCCCATGATCAAAACGCATCTGTTTCCACTGAAAAACCTTTCAGGGGATCGTTTGCAACAGTTTGGCACCATTTTTGAGTGAATTGCAGAACGTCAGATTTTTCCTGAAATTGTGACCGCGCGGCTTAGGGATTTTTGCAAAAAAAGGTTGTTCAGACGTTGAGGGCTAATTCTGTTTCCCATGATAAAAACTCATCTGTTTCCACCAAAAAAACCTTTAAGGGGATCGTTTGCAACAGTTTGGCAACATTTTTGAGTGAATTGCAGAACGTCAGATTTTTGCTGAAATTGTGACCGCGCGTCTTAGGGGTTTTTTCAAAAAAATGTTGATCAGACGTCGAGGGCTAATTCTGTTTCCGATGATAAAAACGCATCTGTTTCCACCGAAAAACCTTTCAGGGGATCGTTTGCAACAGTTTAGCACCATTTTTGAGTGAATTGCAGAACGTCAGATTTTTCCTGAAATTGTGACCGCGCGGCTTAGGGAGTTTTGCAAAAAAAAGTTGTTCAGACGTTGAGGGCTAATTATATTTCCGATGATAAAAACACATCTGTTTCCACCGAAAAACCTTTCAGGGGATGGTTTGCAACAGTTTGGCACCATTTTTGAGTGAATTGCAGAACGTCAGTTTTTTCCTGAAATTGTGACCGCGCGGCTTAGGGATTTTTGCAAAAAAAAGTTGTTCAGACATTGAGGGCTAATTCTGTTTCCCATGATAAAAACGCATCTGTTTCCACTGAAAAACATTTCACGGGATCGTTTGCAACAGTTCAGCGCCATTTTTGAATGAATTGCAGAACGTCAGATTTTTGCTGAAATTGTGATCGCGCGGCTTAGGGATTTTTGCAAAAAAAAAGTTTTTCAGACGTTGAGGGCTAATTCTGTCTCCGATGATAAAAACGCATCTTTTTCCACCGAAAAACCTTTCAGGGGATCGTTTGCAACAGTTCAGCGCCATTTTTGAATGAATTGCAGAACGTCAGTTTTTTCCTGAAATTGTGACCGCGCGGATTAGGGATTTTTGCAAAAAAAAGTTGTTCAGACATTGAGGGCTAATTCTGTTTCCCATGATAAAAACGCATCTGTTTCCACTGAAAAACATTTCACGGGATCGTTTGCAACAGTTCAGCGCCATTTTTGAATGAATTGCAGAACGTCAGATTTTTGCTGAAATTGTGACCGCGCGGTTTAGGGATTTTTGCAAAAAAAAGTTGTTCAGACTTCGAGGGCTATTTCTGTTTCCCATGATAAAAACGCATCTGTTTCCACTGAAAAACCTTTCAGGGGATCATTTGCAGTAGTTTGCCACCATTTTTGAGTGAATTGCAGAACGTCAGTTTTTTCCTGAAATTGTGACCGCGCGGCTTAGGGATTTTTGCAAAAAAAAAGTTGTTCAGACGTTGAGGGCTAATTCTGTTTCCCATGATAAAAACGCATCTGTTTCCACCGAAAAACCTTTCAGGGGATCGTTTGTAACAGTTTGGAACCATTTTTGAGTGAATTGCAGAACCTCAGATTTTTGCTGAAATTGTGACCGCGCGGCTTCGGGATTTTTTCAAAAAAAGTTGTTCAGACGTCGAGGGCTAATTCTGTTTCCCATGATCAAAACGCATCTGTTTCCACTGAAAAACCTTTCAGGGGATCGTTTGCAACAGTTTGGCACCATTTTTGAGTGAATTGCAGAACGTCAGTTTTTTCCTGAAATTGTGACCGCGCGGCTTAGGGATTTTTGCAAAAAAAAGTTGTTCAGACATTGGGGGCTAATTCTGTTTTCCATGATAAAAACGCATCTGTTTCCACCGAAAAACCTTTAAGGGGACCGTTTGCAACAGTTTGGCACCATTTTTTAGTGAATTGCAGAACCTCAGATTTTTGCTGAAATTGTGACCGCGCGGCTTAGGGATTTTTTCAAAAAAAAGTTGTTCAGACGTTGAGGGCTAATTCTGTTTCCCATGATAAAAACGCATCTGTTTCCACCGAAAAACCTTTCAGGGGATCGTTTGCAACAGTTCAGCTCCATTTTTGAATGAATTGCAGAACGTCAGATTTTTGCTGAAATTGTGACCGCGCGGCTTAGGGATCTTATCAAAAAAAGTTTTCAGACTTTCAGGGCTAATTCTATTTCCGATGATAAAAACACATCTGTTTCCACCGAAAAACCTTCCAGGGGATCGTTTGCAACAGTTTAGCACCATTTTTGAGTGAATTGCAGAACGTCAGAACTTTAGAAGAAATTGTGAACGCGCGGCTTAGGGATTTTTGCAAAAAAAAGTTGTTCAGACATTGAGGGCTAATTCTGTTTCCCATGATAAAAACGCATCTGTTTCAACCGAAAAACATTTCACGGGATCGTTTGCAACAGTTCAGCGCCATTTTTGAATGAATTGCAGAACGTCAGATTTTTGCTGAAATTGTGACCGCGCGGTTTAGGGATTTTTGCAAAAAAAAAGTTTTTCAGACGTTGAGGGCTAATTCTGTCTCCGATGATAAAAACGCATCTGTTTCCACCGAAAAACCTTTCAGGGGATCGTTTGCAACAGTTTAGCACAATTTTTGAGTGAATTGTAGAACGTCAGAAATTTAGAAGAAATTTGCAAAAAAAAGTTGTTTAGACGTTGAGGGCTAATTCTGTTTCCGATGATAAAAACACATCTGTTTCCACCGAAAAACCTTTCAGGGGATCGTTTGCAACAGTTTGGCACCATTTTTGAGTGAATTGCAGAACGTCAGTTTTTTTCCTGAAATTGTGACCGCGCGGCTTAGGGATTTTTGCAAAATTCTCTTTCCCATGATAAAAACGCATCTGTTTCCACCGAAAAACCTTTCAGGGGATCGTTTGCAACAGTTTGGAACCATTTTTGAGTGAATTGCAGAACCTCAGATTTTTCCTGAAATTGTGACCGCGCGGCTTAGGGATTTTTGCAAAAAAAGTTGTTCAGACGTCGAGGGCTAATTCTGTTTCCCATGATAAAAACGCATCTGTTTCCACCGAAAAACCTTTCAGGGGATCGTTTGCAACAGTTCAGCGCTATTTTTGAATGAATTTCAGAATGTCAGATTTTTGCTGAAATGGTGACCGCACGGCTTAGGGATCTTATCAAAAAAAGTTTTCAGACTTTCAGGGCTAATTCTATTTCCGATGATAAAAACACATCTGTTTCCACCGAAAAACCTTCCAGGGGATCGTTTGCAACAGTTTAGCACCATTTTTGAGTGAATTGCAGAACGTCAGAAATTTAGAAGAAATTGTGAACGCGCGGCTTAGGGATTTTTGCAAAATTCTGTTTCCCATGATAAAAACGCATCTGTTTCCACCGAAAAACCTTTCACGGGATCATTTGCAGCAGTTTGGCACAATTTTTGAGTGAATTGCAGAACGTCAGTTTTTTCCTGAAATTGTGACCGCGCGGCTTACGGATTTTTGCAAAAAAAGGTTGTTCAGACGTTGAGGGCTAATTCTGTTTTCCATGATAAAAACGCATCTGTTTCCACCGAAAAACCTTTAAGGGGACCGTTTGCAACAGTTTGGCACCATTTTTGAGTGAATTGCAGAACCTCAGATTTTTCCTGAAATTGTGACCGTGCGGCTTAGGGGTTTTTTTAAAAAAATGTTGATCAGACGTCGAGGGCTAATTCAGTTTCCGATGATAAAAACGCATCTGTTTCCACCGAAAAACCTTTCAGGGGATCGTTTGCAACAGTTTAGCACCATTTTTGAGTGAATTGCAGAACGTCAGAAATTTAGAAGAAATTGTGACCGCGCGGCTTAGGGATTTTTGCAAAAAAAAGTTGTTCCGACATTGAGGGCTAATTCTGTTTCCCATGATAAAAACGCATCTGTTTCCACTGAAAAACATTTCACGGGATCGTTTGCAACAGTTCAGCGCCATTTTTGAATGAATTGCAGAACGTCAGATTTTTGCTGAAATTGTGACCGCGCGGCTTAGGGATTTTTGCAAAAAAAAAGTTTTTCAGACGTTGAGGGCTAATTCTGTCTCCGATGATAAAAACGCATCTTTTTCCACCGAAAAACCTTTCAGGGGATCGTTTGCAACAGTTCAGCGCCATTTTTGAATGAATTGCAGAACGTCAGTTTTTTCCTGAAATTGTGACCGCGCGGCTTAGGGATTTTTGCAAAAAAAAGTTGTTCAGACGTTGAGGGCTAATTCTGTTTCCCATGATAAAAACGCATCTGTTTCCACTGAAAAACATTTCACGGGATCGTTTGCAACAGTTCAGCGCCATTTTTGAATGAATTGCAGAACGTCAGATTTTTGCTGAAATTGTGACCGCGCGGTTTAGGGATTTTTGCAAAAAAAAAGTTTTTCAGACGTTGAGGGCTAATTCTGTCTCCGATGATAAAAACGTATCTGTTTCCACCGAAAAACCTTTCAGGGGATCGTTTGCAACAGTTTAGCACCATTTTTGAGTGAATTGCAGAACGTCAGAAATTTAGAAGAAATTTGCAAAAAAAAGTTGTTTAGACGTTGAGGGCTAATTCTGTTTCCGATGATAAAAACACATCTGTTTCCACCGAAAAACCTTTCAGGGGATCGTTTGCAACAGTTTGGCACCTTTTTTGAGTGAATTGCAGGACGTCAGATTTTTGCTGAAATTGTGACCGCGCGGTTTAGGGATTTTATCAAAAAAAGTTTTCAGACTTTCAGGGCTAATTCTGTTTCCGATGATAAAAACACATCTGTTTCCACCGAAAAACCTTTCAGGGGATCGTTTGCAACAGTTTAGCACCATTTTTGAGTGAATTGCAGAACGTCAGATTTTTGCTGAAATTGTGACCGCGCGGTTTAGGGATTTTATCAAAAAAAGTTTTCAGACTTTCAGGGCTAATTCTATTTCCGATGATAAAAACACATCTGTTTCCACCGAAAAACCTTTCAGGGGATCATTTGCAACAGTTTGGCACCATTTTTGAGTGAATTGCAGAACGTCAGTTTTTTCCTGAAATTGTGACCGCGCGGCTTAGGGATTTTTGCAAAAAAAGGTTATTCAGACGTTGAGGGCTAATTCTGTTTTCCATGATAAAAACGCATCTGTTTCCACCGAAAAACCTTTAAGGGGACCGTTTGCAACAGTTTGGCACCATTTTTGAGTGAATTGCAGAACCTCAGATTTTTGCTGAAATTGTGACCGCGCGGCTTAGGGATTTTTTCAAAAAAAAGTTGTTCAGACGTTGAGGGCTAATTCTGTTTCCCATGATAAAAACGCATCTGTTTCCACCGAAAAAACCTTCAGGGGATCGTTTGCAACAGTTCAGCGCCATTTTTGAATGAATTGCAGAACGTCAGATTTTTGCTGAAATTGTGACCGCGCGGCTTAGGGGTTTTTTCAAAAAAATGTTGATCAGACGTCGAGGGCTAATTCTGTTTCCGATGATAAAAACGCATCTGTTTCCACCGAAAAACCTTTCAGGGGATCGTTTGCAACAGTTTAGCACCATTTTTGAGTGAATTGCAGAACGTCAGATTTTTCCTGAAATTGTGACCGCGCGGCTTAGGGAGTTTTGCAAAAAAAAGTTGTTCAGACGTTGAGGGCTAATTATATTTCCGATGATAAAAACACATCTGTTTCCACCGAAAAACCTTTCAGGGGATGGTTTGCAACAGTTTGGCACCATTTTTGAGTGAATTGCAGAACGTCAGATTTTTGCTGAAATTGTGACCGCGCGGCTTAGGGGTTTTTGAAAAAAAAAGTTGTTCAGACATTGAGGGCTAATTCTGTTTCCCATGATAAAAACGCATCTGTTTCCACTGAAAAACATTTCACGGGATCGTTTGCAACAGTTCAGCGCCATTTTTGAATGAATTGCAGAACGTCAGATTTTTGCTGAAATTGTGACCGCGCGGCTTAGGGATTTTTGCAAAAAAAAAGTTTTTCAGACGTTGAGGGCTAATTCTGTCTCCGATGATAAAAACGCATCTTTTTCCACCGAAAAACCTTTCAGGGGATCGTTTGCAACAGTTCAGCGCCATTTTTGAATGAATTGCAGAACGTCAGTTTTTTCCTGAAATTGTGACCGCGCGGCTTAGGGATTTTTGCAAAAAAAAGTTGTTCAGACATTGAGGGCTAATTCTGTTTCCCATGATAAAAACGCATCTATTTCCACTGAAAAACATTTCACGGGATCGTTTGCAACAGTTCAGCGCCATTTTTGAATGAATTGCAGAACGTCAGATTTTTGCTGAAATTGTGACCGCGCGGTTTAGGGATTTTTGCAAAAAAAAATGTTTTTCAGACGTTGAGGGCTAATTCTGTCTCCGATGATAAAAACGTATCTGTTTCCACCGAAAAACCTTTCAGGGGATCGTTTGCAACAGTTTAGCACCATTTTTGAGTGAATTGCAGAACGTCAGAAATTTAGAAGAAATTTGCAAAAAAAAGTTGTTTAGACGTTGAGGGCTAATTCTGTTTCCGATGATAAAAACACATCTGTTTCCACCGAAAAACCTTTCAGGGGATCGTTTGCAACAGTTTGGCACCTTTTTTGAGTGAATTGCAGGACGTCAGATTTTTGCTGAAATTGTGACCGCGCGGCTTAGGGATTTTTGCAAAAAAAAGTTGTTCCGATATTGAGGGCTAATTCTGTTTCCCATGATAAAAACGCATCTGTTTCCACTGAAAAACATTTCACGGGATCGTTTGCAACAGTTCAGCGCCATTTTTGAATGAATTGCAGAACGTCAGATTTTTGCTGAAATTGTGACCGCGCGGCTTAGGGATTTTTGCAAAAAAAAAGTTTTTCAGACGTTGAGGGCTAATTCTGTCTCCGATGATAAAAACGCATCTTTTTCCACCGAAAAACCTTTCAGGGGATCGTTTGCAACAGTTCAGCGCCATTTTTGAATGAATTGCAGAACGTCAGTTTTTTCCTGAAATTGTGACCGCGCGGCTTAGGGATTTTTGCAAAAAAAAGTTGTTCAGACGTTGAGGGCTAATTCTGTTTCCCATGATAAAAACGCATCTGTTTCCACTGAAAAACATTTCACGGGATCGTTTGCAACAGTTCAGCGCCATTTTTGAATGAATTGCAGAACGTCAGATTTTTGCTGAAATTGTGACCGCGCGGTTTAGGGATTTTTGCAAAAAAAAAGTTTTTCAGACGTTGAGGGCTAATTCTGTCTCCGATGATAAAAACGTATCTGTTTCCACCGAAAAACCTTTCAGGGGATCGTTTGCAACAGTTTAGCACCATTTTTGAGTGAATTGCAGAACGTCAGAAATTTAGAAGAAATTTGCAAAAAAAAGTTGTTTAGACGTTGAGGGCTAATTCTGTTTCCGATGATAAAAACACATCTGTTTCCACCGAAAAACCTTTCAGGGGATCGTTTGCAACAGTTTGGCACCTTTTTTGAGTGAATTGCAGGACGTCAGATTTTTGCTGAAATTGTGACCGCGCGGTTTAGGGATTTTATCAAAAAAAGTTTTCAGACTTTCAGGGCTAATTCTGTTTCCGATGATAAAAACACATCTGTTTCCACCGAAAAACCTTTCAGGGGATCGTTTGCAACAGTTTAGCACCATTTTTGAGTGAATTGCAGAACGTCAGATTTTTGCTGAAATTGTGACCGCGCGGTTTAGGGATTTTATCAAAAAAAGTTTTCAGACTTTCAGGGCTAATTCTATTTCCGATGATAAAAACACATCTGTTTCCACCGAAAAACCTTTCAGGGGATCATTTGCAACAGTTTGGCACCATTTTTGAGTGAATTGCAGAACGTCAGTTTTTTCCTGAAATTGTGACCGCGCGGCTTAGGGATTTTTGCAAAAAAAGGTTATTCAGACGTTGAGGGCTAATTCTGTTTTCCATGATAAAAACGCATCTGTTTCCACCGAAAAACCTTTAAGGGGACCGTTTGCAACAGTTTGGCACCATTTTTGAGTGAATTGCAGAACCTCAGATTTTTGCTGAAATTGTGACCGCGCGGCTTAGGGATTTTTTCAAAAAAAAGTTGTTCAGACGTTGAGGGCTAATTCTGTTTCCCATGATAAAAACGCATCTGTTTCCACCGAAAAAACCTTCAGGGGATCGTTTGCAACAGTTCAGCGCCATTTTTGAATGAATTGCAGAACGTCAGATTTTTGCTGAAATTGTGACCGCGCGGCTTAGGGGTTTTTTCAAAAAAATGTTGATCAGACGTCGAGGGCTAATTCTGTTTCCGATGATAAAAACGCATCTGTTTCCACCGAAAAACCTTTCAGGGGATCGTTTGCAACAGTTTAGCACCATTTTTGAGTGAATTGCAGAACGTCAGATTTTTCCTGAAATTGTGACCGCGCGGCTTAGGGAGTTTTGCAAAAAAAAGTTGTTCAGACGTTGAGGGCTAATTATATTTCCGATGATAAAAACACATCTGTTTCCACCGAAAAACCTTTCAGGGGATGGTTTGCAACAGTTTGGCACCATTTTTGAGTGAATTGCAGAACGTCAGATTTTTGCTGAAATTGTGACCGCGCGGCTTAGGGGTTTTTGCAAAAAAAAGTTGTTCAGACATTGAGGGCTAATTCTGTTTCCCATGATAAAAACGCATCTGTTTCCACTGAAAAACATTTCACGGGATCGTTTGCAACAGTTCAGCGCCATTTTTGAATGAATTGCAGAACGTCAGATTTTTGCTGAAATTGTGACCGCGCGGCTTAGGGATTTTTGCAAAAAAAAAGTTTTTCAGACGTTGAGGGCTAATTCTGTCTCCGATGATAAAAACGCATCTTTTTCCACCGAAAAACCTTTCAGGGGATCGTTTGCAACAGTTCAGCGCCATTTTTGAATGAATTGCAGAACGTCAGTTTTTTCCTGAAATTGTGACCGCGCGGCTTAGGGATTTTTGCAAAAAAAAGTTGTTCAGACATTGAGGGCTAATTCTGTTTCCCATGATAAAAACGCATCTATTTCCACTGAAAAACATTTCACGGGATCGTTTGCAACAGTTCAGCGCCATTTTTGAATGAATTGCAGAACGTCAGATTTTTGCTGAAATTGTGACCGCGCGGTTTAGGGATTTTTGCAAAAAAAAATGTTTTTCAGACGTTGAGGGCTAATTCTGTCTCCGATGATAAAAACGTATCTGTTTCCACCGAAAAACCTTTCAGGGGATCGTTTGCAACAGTTTAGCACCATTTTTGAGTGAATTGCAGAACGTCAGAAATTTAGAAGAAATTTGCAAAAAAAAGTTGTTTAGACGTTGAGGGCTAATTCTGTTTCCGATGATAAAAATACATCTGTTTCCACCGAAAAACCTTTCAGGGGATCGTTTGCAACAGTTTGGCACCTTTTTTGAGTGAATTGCAGGACGTCAGATTTTTGCTGAAATTGTGACCGCGCGGCTTAGGGATTTTTGCAAAAAAAAGTTGTTCAGACGTCGAGGGCTAATTCTGTTTCCCATCATAAAAACGCATCTGTTTCCACCGAAAAACCTTTCAGGGGATCGTTTGCAACAGTTCAGCGCCATTTTTGAATGAATTGCAGAACGTCAGATTTTTGCTGAAATTGTGACCGCGCGGCTTAGGGGTTTTTTCAAAAAAATGTTGATCAGACGTCGAGGGCTAATTCTGTTTCCGATGATAAAAACGCATCTGTTTCCACCGAAAAACCTTTCAGGGGATCGTTTGCAACAGTTTAGCACCATTTTTGAGTGAATTGCAGAACGTCAGATTTTTCCTGAAATTGTGACCGCGCGGCTTAGGGATTTTTGCAAAAAAAGGTTGTTCAGACGTTGAGGGCTAATTCTGTTTCCCATGATAAAAACTCATCTGTTTCCACCAAAAAAACCTTTAAGGGGATCGTTTGCAACAGTTTGGCAACATTTTTGAGTGAATTGCAGAACGTCAGATTTTTGCTGAAATTGTGACCGCGCGGCTTAGGGGTTTTTTCAAAAAAATGTTGATCAGACGTCGAGGGCTAATTCTGTTTCCGATGATAAAAACGCATCTGTTTCCACCGAAAAACCTTTCAGGGGATCGTTTGCAACAGTTTAGCACCATTTTTGAGTGAATTGCAGAACGTCAGATTTTTCCTGAAATTGTGACCGCGCGGCTTAGGGAGTTTTGCAAAAAAAAGTTGTTCAGACGTTGAGGGCTAATTATATTTCCGATGATAAAAATACATCTGTTTCCACCGAAAAACCTTTCAGGGGATGGTTTGCAACAGTTTGGCACCATTTTTGAGTGAATTGCAGAACGTCAGTTTTTTCCTGAAATTGTGACCGCGCGGCTTAGGGATTTTTGCAAAAAAAAGTTGTTCAGACATTGAGGGCTAATTCTGTTTCCCATGATAAAAACGCATCTGTTTCCACTGAAAAACATTTCACGGGATCGTTTGCAACAGTTCAGCGCCATTTTTGAATGAATTGCAGAACGTCAGATTTTTGCTGAAATTGTGACCGCGCGGCTTAGGGATTTTTGCAAAAAAAAAGTTTTTCAGACGTTGAGGGCTAATTCTGTCTCCGATGATAAAAACGCATCTTTTTCCACCGAAAAACCTTTCAGGGGATCGTTTGCAACAGTTCAGCGCCATTTTTGAATGAATTGCAGAACGTCAGTTTTTTCCTGAAATTGTGACCGCGCGGCTTAGGGATTTTTGCAAAAAAAAGTTGTTCAGACTTCGAGGGCTATTTCTGTTTCCCATGATAAAAACGCATCTGTTTCCACTGAAAAACCTTTCAGGGGATCATTTGCAACAGTTTGGCACCATTTTTGAGTGAATTGCAGAACGTCAGTTTTTTCCTGAAATTGTGACCGCGCGGCTTAGGGATTTTTGCAAAAAAAGGTTATTCA
Organism: Podarcis gaigeae; assembly: GCF_964106915.1. Taxonomy (NCBI): domain Eukaryota; kingdom Metazoa; phylum Chordata; class Lepidosauria; order Squamata; family Lacertidae; genus Podarcis; species Podarcis gaigeae. The sequence goes on along the minus strand of NC_139679.1, from coordinate 10,983,295 downwards.
GACGTTGAGGGCTAATTCTGTTTTCCATGATAAAAACGCATCTGTTTCCACCGAAAAACCTTTAAGGGGACCGTTTGCAACAGTTTGGCACCATTTTTGAGTGAATTGCAGAACCTCAGATTTTTGCTGAAATTGTGACCGCGCGGCTTAGGGATTTTTTCAAAAAAAAGTTGTTCAGACGTTGAGGGCTAATTCTGTTTCCCATGATAAAAACGCATCTGTTTCCACCGAAAAACCTTTCAGGGGATCGTTTGCAACAGTTCAGCGCCATTTTTGAATGAATTGCAGAACGTCAGATTTTTGCTGAAATTGTGACCGCGCGGCTTAGGGGTTTTTTCAAAAAAATGTTGATCAGACGTCGAGGGCTAATTCTGTTTCCGATGATAAAAACGCATCTGTTTCCACCGAAAAAACTTTCAGGGGATCGTTTGCAACAGTTTAGCACCATTTTTGAGTGAATTGCAGAACGTCAGATTTTTCCTGAAATTGTGACCGCGCGGCTTAGGGATTTTTGCAAAAAAAGGTTGTTCAGACGTTGAGGGCTAATTCTGTTTCCCATGAAAAAACTCATCTGTTTCCACCAAAAAAACCTTTAAGGGGATCGTTTGCAACAGTTTGGCAACATTTTTGAGTGAATTGCAGAACGTCAGATTTTTGCTGAAATTGTGACCGCGCGGCTTAGGGGTTTTTTCAAAAAAATGTTGATCAGACGTCGAGGGCTAATTCTGTTTCCGATGATAAAAACGCATCTGTTTCCACCGAAAAACCTTTCAGGGGATCGTTTGCAACAGTTTAGCACCATTTTTGAGTGAATTGCAGAACGTCAGATTTTTCCTGAAATTGTGACCGCGCGGCTTAGGGAGTTTTGCAAAAAAAAGTTGTTCAGACGTTGAGGGCTAATTATATTTCCGATGATAAAAACACATCTGTTTCCACCGAAAAACCTTTCAGGGGATGGTTTGCAACAGTTTGGCACCATTTCTGAGAGAATTGCAGAACTTCAGTTTTTTCCTGAAATTGTGACCGCGCGGTTTAGGGATTTTTGCAAAAAAAAAGTTTTTCAGACGTTGAGGGCTAATTCTGTCTCCGATGATAAAAACGCATCTGTTTCCACCGAAAAACCTTTCAGGGGATCGTTTGCAACAGTTTAGCACCATTTTTGAGTGAATTGCAGAACGTCAGAAATTTAGAAGAAATTTGCAAAAAAAAGTTGTTTAGACGTTGAGGGCTATTTCTGTTTCCCATGATAAAAACGCATCTGTTTCCACTGAAAAACCTTTCAGGGGATCATTTGCAACAGTTTGGCACCATTTTTGAGTGAATTGCAGAACGTCAGTTTTTTCCTGAAATTGTGACCGCGCGGCTTAGGGATTTTTGCAAAAAAAGGTTGTTCAGACGTTGAGGGCTAATTCTGTTTTCCATGATAAAAACGCATCTGTTTCCACCGAAAAACCTTTAAGGGGACCGTTTGCAACAGTTTGGCACCATTTTTGAGTGAATTGCAGAACCTCAGATTTTTGCTGAAATTGTGACCACGCGGCTTAGGGATTTTTTCAAAAAAAAGTTGTTCAGACGTTGAGGGCTAATTCTGTTTCCCATGATAAAAACGCATCTGTTTCCACCGAAAAACCTTTCAGGGGATCGTTTGCAACAGTTCAGCGCCATTTTTGAATGAATTGCAGAACGTCAGATTTTTGCTGAAATTGTGACCGCGCGGCTTAGGGGTTTTTTCAAAAAAATGTTGATCAGACGTCGAGGGCTAATTCTGTTTCCGATGATAAAAACGCATCTGTTTCCACCAAAAAAACCTTTAAGGGGATCGTTTGCAACAGTTTGGCAACATTTTTGAGTGAATTGCAGAACGTCAGATTTTTGCTGAAATTGTGACCGCGCGGCTTAGGGGTTTTTTCAAAAAAATGTTGATCAGACGTCGAGGGCTAATTCTGTTTCCGATGATAAAAACGCATCTGTTTCCACCGAAAAACCTTTCAGGGGATCGTTTGCAACAGTTTAGCACCATTTTTGAGTGAATTGCAGAACGTCAGATTTTTCCTGAAATTGTGACCGCGCGGCTTAGGGAGTTTTGCAAAAAAAAGTTGTTCAGACGTTGAGGGCTAATTATATTTCCGATGATAAAAACACATCTGTTTCCACCGAAAAGCCTTTCAGGGGATGGTTTGCAACAGTTTGGCACCATTTCTGAGAGAATTGCAGAACTTCAGTTTTTTCCTGAAATTGTGACCGCGCGGTTTAGGGATTTTTGCAAAAAAAAAGTTTTTCAGACGTTGAGGGCTAATTCTGTCTCCGATGATAAAAACGCATCTGTTTCCACCGAAAAACCTTTCAGGGGATCGTTTGCAACAGTTTAGCACCATTTTTGAGTGAATTGCAGAACGTCAGAAATTTAGAAGAAATTTGCAAAAAAAAGTTGTTTAGACGTTGAGGGCTAATTCTGTTTCCGATGATAAAAACACATCTGTTTCCACCGAAAAACCTTTCAGGGGATCGTTTGCAACAGTTTGGCACCTTTTTTGAGTGAATTGCAGGACGTCAGATTTTTGCTGAAATTGTGACGGCGCGGTTTAGGGATTTTATCAAAAAAAGTTTTCAGACTTTCAGGGCTAATTCTATTTCCGATGATAAAAACACATCTGTTTCCACCGAAAAACCTTTCAGGGGATCGTTTGCAACAGTTTAGCACCATTTTTGAGTGAATTGCAGAACGTCAGAAATTTAGAAGAAATTGTGTCCGCGCGGCTTAGGGATTTTTGCAAAAAAAAGTTGTTCAGACTTCGAGGGCTATTTCTGTTTCCCATGATAAAAACGCATCTGTTTCCACTGAAAAACCTTTCAGGGGATCATTTGCAACAGTTTGGCACCATTTTTGAGTGAATTGCAGAACGTCAGTTTTTTCCTGAAATTGTGACCGCGCGGCTTAGGGATTTTTGCAAAATTCTGTTTCCCATGATAAAAACGCATCTGTTTCCACCGAAAAAACTTTCACGGGATCATTTGCAGCAGTTTGGCACCATTTTTGAGTGAATTGCAGAACGTCAGTTTTTTCCTGAAATTGTGACCACGCGGCTTAGGGATTTTTGCAAAAAAAGGTTGTTCAGACGTTGAGGGCTAATTCTGTTTTCCATGATAAAAACGCATCTGTTTCCACCGAAAAACCTTTAAGGGGACCGTTTGCAACAGTTTGGCACCATTTTTGAGTGAATTGCAGAACCTCAGATTTTTGCTGAAATTGTGACCGCGCGGCTTAGGGATTTTTGCAAAAAAAAGTTGTTCAGACATTGAGGGCTAATTCTGTTTCCCATGATAAAAACGCATCTGTTTCAACCGAAAAACATTTCACGGGATCGTTTGCAACAGTTCAGCGCCATTTTTGAATGAATTGCAGAACGTCAGATTTTTGCTGAAATTGTGACCGCGCGGTTTAGGGATCTTATCAAAAAAAAAGTTTTTCAGACGTTGAGGGCTAATTCTGTCTCCGATGATAAAAACGCATCTGTTTCCACCGAAAAACCTTTCAGGGGATCGTTTGCAACAGTTTAGCACCATTTTTGAGTGAATTGCAGAACGTCAGAAATTTAGAAGAAATTTGCAAAAAAAAGTTGTTTAGACGTTGAGGGCTAATTCTGTTTCCGATGATAAAAACACATCTGTTTCCACCGAAAAACCTTTCAGGGGATCGTTTGCAACAGTTTGGCACCTTTTTTGAGTGAATTGCAGGACGTCAGATTTTTGCTGAAATTGTGACGGCGCGGTTTAGGGATTTTATCAAAAAAAGTTTTCAGACTTTCAGGGCTAATTCTATTTCCGATGATAAAAACACATCTGTTTCCACCGAAAAACCTTTCAGGGGATCGTTTGCAACAGTTTAGCACCATTTTTGAGTGAATTGCAGAACGTCAGAAATTTAGAAGAAATTGTGTCCGCGCGGCTTAGGGATTTTTGCAAAAAAAAGTTGTTCAGACTTCGAGGGCTATTTCTGTTTCCCATGATAAAAACGCATCTGTTTCCACTGAAAAACCTTTCAGGGGATCATTTGCAACAGTTTGGCACCATTTTTGAGTGAATTGCAGAACGTCAGTTTTTTCCTGAAATTGTGACCGCGCGGCTTAGGGATTTTTGCAAAATTCTGTTTCCCATGATAAAAACGCATCTGTTTCCACCGAAAAAACTTTCACGGGATCATTTGCAGCAGTTTGGCACCATTTTTGAGTGAATTGCAGAACGTCAGTTTTTTCCTGAAATTGTGACCACGCGGCTTAGGGATTTTTGCAAAAAAAGGTTGTTCAGACGTTGAGGGCTAATTCTGTTTTCCATGATAAAAACGCATCTGTTTCCACCGAAAAACCTTTAAGGGGACCGTTTGCAACAGTTTGGCACCATTTTTGAGTGAATTGCAGAACCTCAGATTTTTGCTGAAATTGTGACCGCGCGGCTTAGGGATTTTTGCAAAAAAAAGTTGTTCAGACATTGAGGGCTAATTCTGTTTCCCATGATAAAAACGCATCTGTTTCAACCGAAAAACATTTCACGGGATCGTTTGCAACAGTTCAGCGCCATTTTTGAATGAATTGCAGAACGTCAGATTTTTGCTGAAATTGTGACCGCGCGGTTTAGGGATCTTATCAAAAAAAAAGTTTTTCAGACGTTGAGGGCTAATTCTGTCTCCGATGATAAAAACGCATCTGTTTCCACCGAAAAACCTTTCAGGGGATCGTTTGCAACAGTTTAGCACCATTTTTGAGTGAATTGCAGAACGTCAGAAATTTAGAAGAAATTTGCAAAAAAAAGTTGTTTAGACGTTGAGGGCTAATTCTGTTTCCGATGATAAAAACGCATCTGTTTCCACCGAAAAACCTTTCAGGGGATCGTTTGCAACAGTTTGGCACCATTTTTGAGTGAATTGCAGAACGTCAGATTTTTGCTGAAATTGTGACCGCGCGGCTTAGGGATTTTTGCAAAAAAAAGTTGTTCAGACTTCGAGGGCTAATTCTGTTTCCCATGATAAAAACGCATCTGTTTCCACCAAAAAACCTTTCAGGGGATCGTTTGCAACAGTTCAGCGCCATTTTTGAATGAATTGCAGAACGTCAGATTTTTGCTGAAATTGTGACCGCGCGGTTTAGGGATTTTACCAAAAAAAGTTTTCAGACTTTCAGGGCTAATTCTATTTCCGATGATAAAAACACATCTGTTTCCACCGAAAAACCTTTCAGGGGATCGTTTGCAACAGTTTAGCACCATTTTTAAGTGAATTGCAGAACGTCAGAAATTTAGAAGAAATTGTGACCGCGCGGCTTAGGGATTTTTGGAAAAAAAGTTGTTCAGACTTCGAGGGCTAATTCTGTTTCCCATGATAAAAACGCATCTGTTTCCACCGAAAAACCTTTCAGGGGATCATTTGCAGTAGTTTGGCACCATTTTTGAGTGAATTGCAGAACGTCAGTTTTTTCCTGAAATTGTGACCGCGCGGCTTAGGGATTTTTGCAAAAAAAGGTTGTTCAGACGTTGAGGGCTAATTCTGTTTCCGATGATAAAAACGCATCTGTTTCCACCGAAAAACCTTTAAGGGGATCGTTTGCAACAGTTTGGCACCATTTTTGAGTGAATTGCAGAACCTCAGATTTTTGCTGAAATTGTGACCGCGCGGCTTAGGGATTTTTGCAAAAAAAAAGTTGTTCAGACGTTGAGGGCTAATTCTGTTTCCCATGATAAAAACGCATCTGTTTCCACCGAAAAACCTTTCAGGGGATCGTTTGTAACAGTTTGGAACCATTTTTGAGTGAATTGAAGAACCTCAGATTTTTGCTGAAATTGTGACCGCGCGGCTTCGGGATTTTTTCAAAAAAAGTTGTTCAGACGTCGAGGGCTAATTCTGTTTCCCATGATAAAAACGCATCTGTTTCCACCGAAAAACCTTTCAGGGGATCGTTTGCAGCAGTTTGGCACCATTTTTGAGTGAATTGCAGAACGTCAGTTTTTTCCTGAAATTGTGACCGCGCGGCTTAGGGATTTTTGCAAAAAAAAGTTGTTCAGACATTGGGGGCTAATTCTGTTTTCCATGATAAAAACGCATCTGTTTCCACCGAAAAACCTTTAAGGGGACCGTTTGCAACAGTTTGGCACCATTTTTGAGTGAATTGCAGAACCTCAGATTTTTGCTGAAATTGTGACCGCGCGGCTTAGGGATTTTTTCAAAAAAAAGTTGTTCAGACGTTGAGGGCTAATTCTGTTTCCCATGATAAAAACGCATCTGTTTCCACCGAAAAACCTTTCAGGGGATCGTTTACAACAGTTCAGTGCCATTTTTGAATGAATTGCAGAACGTCAGATTTTTGCTGAAATTGTGACCGCGCGGCTTAGGGATCTTATCAAAAAAAGTTTTCAGACTTTCAGGGCTAATTCTATTTCCGATGATAAAAACACATCTGTTTCCACCGAAAAACCTTCCAGGGGATCGTTTGCAACAGTTTAGCACCATTTTTGAGTGAATTGCAGAACGTCAGAAATTTAGAAGAAATTGTGAACGCGCGGCTTAGGGATTTTTGCAAAAAAAAGTTGTTCAGACATTGAGGGCTAATGCTGTTTCCCATGATAAAAACGCATCTGTTTCAACCGAAAAACATTTCACGGGATCGTTTGCAACAGTTCAGCGCCATTTTTGAATGAATTGCAGAACGTCAGATTTTTGCTGAAATTGTGACCGCGCGGTTTAGGGATTTTTGCAAAAAAAAAGTTTTTCAGACGTTGAGGGCTAATTCTGTCTCCGATGATAAAAACGCATCTGTTTCCACCGAAAAACCTTTCAGGGGATCGTTTGCAACAGTTTAGCACCATTTTTGAGTGAATTGCAGAACGTCAGAAATTTAGAAGAAATTTGCAAAAAAAAGTTGTTTAGACGTTGAGGGCTAATTCTGTTTCCGATGATAAAAACACATCTGTTTCCACCGAAAAACCTTTCAGGGGATCGTTTGCAACAGTTTGGCACCATTTTTGAGTGAATTGCAGAACGTCAGATTTTTGCTGAAATTGTGACCGCGCGGCTTAGGGATTTTTGCAAAAAAAAGTTGTTCAGACTTCGAGGGCTAATTCTGTTTCCCATGATAAAAACGCATCTGTTTCCACCAAAAAACCTTTCAGGGGATCGTTTGCAACAGTTCAGCGCCATTTTTGAATGAATTGCAGAACGTCAGATTTTTGCTGAAATTGTGACCGCGCGGTTTAGGGATTTTATCAAAAAAAGTTTTCAGACTTTCAGGGCTAATTCTATTTCCGATGATAAAAACACATCTGTTTCCACCGAAAAACCTTTCAGGGGATCGTTTGCAACAGTTTAGCACCATTTTTGAGTGAATTGCAGAACGTCAGAAATTTAGAAGAAATTGTGACCGCGCGGCTTAGGGATTTTTGGAAAAAAAGTTGTTCAGACTTCGAGGGCTAATTCTGTTTCCCATGATAAAAACGCATCTGTTTCCACCGAAAAACCTTTCAGGGGATCATTTGCAGTAGTTTGGCACCATTTTTGAGTGAATTGCAGAACATCAGTTTTTTCCTGAAATTGTGACCGCGCGGCTTAGGGATTTTTGCAAAAAAAGGTTGTTCAGACTTCGAGGGCTAATTCTGTTTCCCATGATAAAAACGCATCTGTTTCGACCGAAAAACCTTTCAGGGGATCATTTGCAGTAGTTTGGCACCATTTTTGAGTGAATTGCAGAACGTCAGTTTTTTCCTGAAATTGTGACCGCGCGGCTTAGGGATTTTTGCAAAAAAAGGTTGTTCAGACGTTGAGGGCTAATTCTGTTTCCGATGATAAAAACGCATCTGTTTCCACCGAAAAACCTTTAAGGGGATCGTTTGCAACAGTTTGGCACCATTTTTGAGTGAATTGCAGAACCTCAGATTTTTGCTGAAATTGTGACCGCGCGGCTTAGGGATTTTTGCAAAAAAAAAGTTGTTCAGACGTTGAGGGCTAATTCTGTTTCCCATGATAAAAACGCATCTGTTTCCACCGAAAAACCTTTCAGGGGATCGTTTGTAACAGTTTGGAACCATTTTTGAGTGAATTGCAGAACCTCAGATTTTTGCTGAAATTGTGACCGCGCGGCTTCGGGATTTTTTCAAAAAAAGTTGTTCAGACGTCGAGGGCTAATTCTGTTTCCCATGATCAAAACGCATCTGTTTCCACCGAAAAACCTTTCAGGGGATCGTTTGCAACAGTTTGGCACCATTTTTGAGTGAATTGCAGAACGTCAGATTTTTGCTGAAATTGTGACCGCGCGGCTTAGGGATTTTTGCAAAAAAAAGTTGTTCAGACTTCGAGGGCTAATTCTGTTTCCCATGATAAAAACGCATCTGTTTCCACCAAAAAACCTTTCAGGGGATCGTTTGCAACAGTTCAGCGCCATTTTTGAATGAATTGCAGAACGTCAGATTTTTGCTGAAATTGTGACCGCGCGGTTTAGGGATTTTATCAAAAAAAGTTTTCAGACTTTCAGGGCTAATTCTATTTCCGATGATAAAAACACATCTGTTTCCACCGAAAAACCTTTCAGGGGATCGTTTGCAACAGTTTAGCACCATTTTTGAGTGAATTGCAGAACGTCAGAAATTTAGAAGAAATTGTGACCGCGCGGCTTAGGGATTTTTGGAAAAAAAGTTGTTCAGACTTCGAGGGCTAATTCTGTTTCCCATGATAAAAACGCATCTGTTTCCACCGAAAAACCTTTCAGGGGATCATTTGCAGTAGTTTGGCACCATTTTTGAGTGAATTGCAGAACGTCAGTTTTTTCCTGAAATTGTGACCGCGCGGATTAGGGATTTTTGCAAAAAAAGGTTGTTCAGACGTTGAGGGCTAATTCTGTTTCCGATGATAAAAACGCATCTGTTTCCACCGAAAAACCTTTAAGGGGATCGTTTGCAACAGTTTGGCACCATTTTTGAGTGAATTGCAGAACCTCAGATTTTTGCTGAAATTGTGACCGCGCGGCTTAGGGATTTTTGCAAAAAAAAAATTGTTCAGACGTTGAGGGCTAATTCTGTTTCCCATGATAAAAACGCATCTGTTTCCACCGAAAAACCTTTCAGGGGATCGTTTGTAACAGTTTGGAACCATTTTTGAGTGAATTGCAGAACCTCAGATTTTTGCTGAAATGGTGACCGCGCGGCTTCGGGATTTTTTCAAAAAAAGTTGTTCAGACGTCGAGGGCTAATTCTGTTTCCCATGATCAAAACGCATCTGTTTCCACCGAAAAACCTTTCAGGGGATCGTTTGCAGCAGTTTGGCACCATTTTTGAGTGAATTGCAGAACGTCAGTTTTTTCCTGAAATTGTGACCGCGCGGCTTAGGGATTTTTGCAAAAAAAAGTTGTTCAGACATTGGGGGCTAATTCTGTTTTCCATGATAAAAACGCATCTGTTTCCACCGAAAAACCTTTAAGGGGACCGTTTGCAACAGTTTGGCACCATTTTTGAGTGAATTGCAGAACCTCAGATTTTTGCTGAAATTGTGACCGCGCGGCTTAGGGATTTTTTCAAAAAAAAGTTGTTCAGACGTTGAGGGCTAATTCTGTTTCCCATGATAAAAACGCATCTGTTTCCACCGAAAAACCTTTCAGGGGATCGTTTACAACAGTTCAGCGCCATTTTTGAATGAATTGCAGAACGTCAGATTTTTGCTGAAATTGTGACCGCGCGGCTTAGGGATCTTATCAAAAAAAGTTTTCAGACTTTCAGGGCTAATTCTATTTCCGATGATAAAAACACATCTGTTTCCACCGAAAAACCTTCCAGGGGATCGTTTGCAACAGTTTAGCACCATTTTTGAGTGAATTGCAGAACGTCAGAAATTTAGAAGAAATTGTGAACGCGCGGCTTAGGGATTTTTGCAAAAAAAAGTTGTTCAGACATTGAGGGCTAATGCTGTTTCCCATGATAAAAACGCATCTGTTTCAACCGAAAAACATTTCACGGGATCGTTTGCAACAGTTCAGCGCCATTTTTGAATGAATTGCAGAACGTCAGATTTTTGCTGAAATTGTGACCGCGCGGCTTAGGGATCTTATCAAAAAAAGTTTTCAGACTTTCAGGGCTAATTCTATTTCCGATGATAAAAACACATCTGTTTCCACCGAAAAACCTTCCAGGGGATCGTTTGCAACAGTTTAGCACCATTTTTGAGTGAATTGCAGAACGTCAGAAATTTAGAAGAAATTGTGAACGCGCGGCTTAGGGATTTTTGCAAAAAAAAGTTGTTCAGACATTGAGGGCTAATGCTGTTTCCCATGATAAAAACGCATCTGTTTCAACCGAAAAACATTTCACGGGATCGTTTGCAACAGTTCAGCGCCATTTTTGAATGAATTGCAGAACGTCAGATTTTTGCTGAAATTGTGACCGCGCGGTTTAGGGATTTTTGCAAAAAAAAAGTTTTTCAGACGTTGAGGGCTAATTCTGTCTCCGATGATAAAAACGCATCTGTTTCCACCGAAAAACCTTTCAGGGGATCGTTTGCAACAGTTTAGCACCATTTTTGAGTGAATTGCAGAACGTCAGAAATTTAGAAGAAATTTGCAAAAAAAAGTTGTTTAGACGTTGAGGGCTAATTCTGTTTCCGATGATAAAAACACATCTGTTTCCACCGAAAAACCTTTCAGGGGATCGTTTGCAACAGTTTGGCACCATTTTTGAGTGAATTGCAGAACGTCAGATTTTTGCTGAAATTGTGACCGCGCGGCTTAGGGATTTTTGCAAAAAAAAGTTGTTCAGACTTCGAGGGCTAATTCTGTTTCCCATGATAAAAACGCATCTGTTTCCACCAAAAAACCTTTCAGGGGATCGTTTGCAACAGTTCAGCGCCATTTTTGAATGAATTGCAGAACGTCAGATTTTTGCTGAAATTGTGACCGCGCGGTTTAGGGATTTTATCAAAAAAAGTTTTCAGACTTTCAGGGCTAATTCTATTTCCGATGATAAAAACACATCTGTTTCCACCGAAAAACCTTTCAGGGGATCGTTTGCAACAGTTTAGCACCATTTTTGAGTGAATTGCAGAACGTCAGAAATTTAGAAGAAATTGTGACCGCGCGGCTTAGGGATTTTTGGAAAAAAAGTTGTTCAGACTTCGAGGGCTAATTCTGTTTCCCATGATAAAAACGCATCTGTTTCCACCGAAAAACCTTTCAGGGGATCATTTGCAGTAGTTTGGCACCATTTTTGAGTGAATTGCAGAACGTCAGTTTTTTCCTGAAATTGTGACCGCGCGGCTTAGGGATTTTTGCAAAAAAAGGTTGTTCAGACGTTGAGGGCTAATTCTGTTTCCGATGATAAAAACGCATCTGTTTCCACCGAAAAACCTTTAAGGGGATCGTTTGCAACAGTTTGGCACCATTTTTGAGTGAATTGCAGAACCTCAGATTTTTGCTGAAATTGTGACCGCGCGGCTTAGGGATTTTTGCAAAAAAAAAGTTGTTCAGACGTTGAGGGCTAATTCTGTTTCCCATGATAAAAACGCATCTGTTTCCACCGAAAAACCTTTCAGGGGATCGTTTGTAACAGTTTGGAACCATTTTTGAGTGAATTGCAGAACCTCAGATTTTTGCTGAAATTGTGACCGCGCGGCTTCGGGATTTTTTCAAAAAAAGTTGTTCAGACGTCGAGGGCTAATTCTGTTTCCCATGATCAAAACGCATCTGTTTCCATCGAAAAACCTTTCAGGGGATCGTTTGCAGCAGTTTGGCACCATTTTTGAGTGAATTGCAGAATGTCAGTTTTTTCCTGAAATTGTGACCGCGCGGCTTAGGGATTTTTGCAAAAAAAAGTTGTTCAGACATTGGGGGCTAATTCTGTTTTCCATGATAAAAACGCATCTGTTTCCACCGAAAAACCTTTAAGGGGACCGTTTGCAACAGTTTGGCACCATTTTTGAGTGAATTGCAGAACCTCAGATTTTTGCTGAAATTGTGACCGCGCGGCTTAGGGATTTTTTCAAAAAAAAGTTGTTCAGACGTTGAGGGCTAATTCTGTTTCCCATGATAAAAACGCATCTGTTTCCACCGAAAAACCTTTCAGGGGATCGTTTGCAACAGTTCAGCGCCATTTTTGAATGAATTGCAGAACGTCAGATTTTTGCTGAAATTGTGACCGCGCGGCTTAGGGATCTTATCAAAAAAAGTTTTCAGACTTTCAGGGCTAATTCTATTTCCGATGATAAAAACACATCTGTTTCCACCGAAAAACCTTCCAGGGGATCATTTGCAACAGTTTAGCACCATTTTTGAGTGAATTGCAGAACGTCAGAAATTTAGAAGAAATTGTGAACGCGCGGCTTAGGGATTTTTGCAAAAAAAAGTTGTTCAGACATTGAGGGCTAATTCTGTTTCCCATGATAAAAACGCATCTGTTTCAACCGAAAAACATTTCACGGGATCGTTTGCAACAGTTCAGCGCCATTTTTGAATGAATTGCAGAACGTCAGATTTTTGCTGAAATTGTGACCGCGCGGTTTAGGGATTTTTGCAAAAAAAAAGTTTTTCAGACGTTGAGGGCTAATTCTGTCTCCGATGATAAAAACGTATCTGTTTCCACCGAAAAACCTTTCAGGGGATCGTTTGCAACAGTTTAGCACCATTTTTGAGTGAATTGCAGAACGTCAGAAATTTAGAAGAAATTTGCAAAAAAAAGTTGTTTAGACGTTGAGGGCTAATTCTGTTTCCGATGATAAAAACACATCTGTTTCCACCGAAAAACCTTTCAGGGGATCGTTTGCAACAGTTTGGCACCTTTTTTGAGTGAATTGCAGGACGTCAGATTTTTGCTGAAATTGTGACCGCGCGGTTTAGGGATTTTATCAAAAAAAGTTTTCAGACTTTCAGGGCTAATTCTATTTCCGATGATAAAAACACATCTGTTTCCACCGAAAAACCTTTCAGGGGATCGTTTGCAACAGTTTAGCACCATTTCTGAGTGAATTGCAGAACGTCAGAAATTTAGAAGAAATTGTGACCGCGCGGCTTAGGGATTTTTGCAAAAAAAAGTTGTTCAGACTTCGAGGGCTATTTCTGTTTCCCATGATAAAAACGCATCTGTTTCCACTGAAAAACCTTTCAGGGGATCATTTGCAACAGTTTGGCACCATTTTTGAGTGAATTGCAGAACGTCAGTTTTTTCCTGAAATTGTGACCGCGCGGCTTAGGGATTTTTGCAAAAAAAAGGTTGTTCAGACGTTGAGGGCTAATTTTGTTTTCCATGATAAAAACGCATCTGTTTCCACCGAAAAACCTTTAAGGGGACCGTTTGCAACAGTTTGGCACCATTTTTGAGTGAATTGCAGAACCTCAGATTTTTGCTGAAATTGTGACCGCGCGGCTTAGGGATTTTTTCAAAAAAAAGTTGTTCAGACGTTGAGGGCTAATTCTGTTTCCCATGATAAAAACGCATCTGTTTCCACCGAAAAACCTTTCAGGGGATCGTTTGCAACAGTTCAGCGCCATTTTTGAATGAATTGCAGAACGTCAGATTTTTGCTGAAATTGTGACTGCGCGGCTTAGGGGTTTTTTCAAAAAAATGTTGATCAGACGTCGAGGGCTAATTCTGTTTCCGATGATAAAAACGCATCTGTTTCCACCGAAAAACCTTTCAGGGGATCGTTTGCAACAGTTCAGCGCCATTTTTGAATGAATTGCAGAACGTCAGATTTTTGCTGAAATTGTGACCGCGCGGTTTAGGGATTTTATCAAAAAAAGTTTTCAGACTTTCAGGGCTAATTCTATTTCCGATGATAAAAACACATCTGTTTCCACCGAAAAACCTTTCAGGGGATCGTTTGCAACAGTTTAGCACCATTTTTGAGTGAATTGCAGAACGTCAGAAATTTAGAAGAAATTGTGACCGCGCGGCTTAGGGATTTTTGGAAAAAAAGTTGTTCAGACTTCGAGGGCTAATTCTGTTTCCCATGATAAAAACGCATCTGTTTCGACCGAAAAACCTTTCAGGGGATCATTTGCAGTAGTTTGGCACCATTTTTGAGTGAATTGCAGAACGTCAGTTTTTTCCTGAAATTGTGACCGCGCGGCTTAGGGATTTTTGCAAAAAAAAGGTTGTTCAGACGTTGAGGGCTAATTTTGTTTTCCATGATAAAAACGCATCTGTTTCCACCGAAAAACCTTTAAGGGGACCGTTTGCAACAGTTTGGCACCATTTTTGAGTGAATTGCAGAACCTCAGATTTTTGCTGAAATTGTGACCGCGCGGCTTAGGGATTTTTTCAAAAAAAAGTTGTTCAGACGTTGAGGGCTAATTCTGTTTCCCATGATAAAAACGCATCTGTTTCCACCGAAAAACCTTTCAGGGGATCGTTTGTAACAGTTTGGAACCATTTTTGAGTGAATTGCAGAACCTCAGATTTTTGCTGAAATTGTGACTGCGCGGCTTAGGGGTTTTTTCAAAAAAATGTTGATCAGACGTCGAGGGCTAATTCTGTTTCCGATGATAAAAACGCATCTGTTTCCACCGAAAAACCTTTCAGGGGATCGTTTGCAACAGTTCAGCGCCATTTTTGAATGAATTGCAGAACGTCAGATTTTTGCTGAAATTGTGACCGCGCGGTTTAGGGATTTTATCAAAAAAAGTTTTCAGACTTTCAGGGCTAATTCTATTTCCGATGATAAAAACACATCTGTTTCCACCGAAAAACCTTTCAGGGGATCGTTTGCAACAGTTTAGCACCATTTTTGAGTGAATTGCAGAACGTCAGAAATTTAGAAGAAATTGTGACCGCGCGGCTTAGGGATTTTTTCAAAAAAAGTTGTTCAGACTTCGAGGGCTAATTCTGTTTCCCATGATAAAAACGCATCTGTTTCGACCGAAAAACCTTTCAGGGGATCATTTGCAGTAGTTTGGCACCATTTTTGAGTGAATTGCAGAACGTCAGTTTTTTCCTGAAATTGTGACCGCGCGGCTTAGGGATTTTTGCAAAAAAAGGTTGTTCAGACGTTGAGGGCTAATTCTGTTTCCGATGATAAAAACGCATCTGTTTCCACCGAAAAACCTTTAAGGGGATCGTTTGCAACAGTTTGGCACCATTTTTGAGTGAATTGCAGAACCTCAGATTTTTGCTGAAATTGTGACCGCGCGGCTTAGGGATTTTTGCAAAAAAAAAGTTGTTCAGACGTTGAGGGCTAATTCTGTTTCCCATGATAAAAACGCATCTGTTTCCACCGAAAAACCTTTCAGGGGATCGTTTGTAACAGTTTGGAACCATTTTTGAGTGAATTGCAGAACCTCAGATTTTTGCTGAAATTGTGACCGCGCGGCTTCGGGATTTTTTCAAAAAAAGTTGTTCAGACGTCGAGGGCTAATTCTGTTTCCCATGATCAAAACGCATCTGTTTCCACCGAAAAACCTTTCAGGGGATCGTTTGCAACAGTTTGGCACCATTTTTGAGTGAATTGCAGAACGTCAGAAATTTAGAAGAAATTGTGAACGCGCGGCTTAGGGATTTTTGCAAAAAAAAGTTGTTCAGACTTCGAGGGCTAATTCTGTTTCCCATGATAAAAACGCATCTGTTTCCACCAAAAAACCTTTCAGGGGATCGTTTGCAACAGTTCAGCGCCATTTTTGAATGAATTGCAGAACGTCAGATTTTTGCTGAAATTGTGACCGCGCGGTTTAGGGATTTTTGCAAAAAAAAAGTTTTTCAGACGTTGAGGGCTAATTCTGTCTCCGATGATAAAAACGTATCTGTTTCCACCGAAAAACCTTTCAGGGGATCGTTTGCAACAGTTTAGCACCATTTTTGAGTGAATTGCAGAACGTCAGAAATTTAGAAGAAATTTGCAAAAAAAAGTTGTTTAGACGTTGAGGGCTAATTCTGTTTCCGATGATAAAAACACATCTGTTTCCACCGAAAAACCTTTCAGGGGATCGTTTGCAACAGTTTGGCACCTTTTTTGAGTGAATTGCAGGACGTCAGATTTTTGCTGAAATTGTGACCGCGCGGTTTAGGGATTTTATCAAAAAAAGTTTTCAGACTTTCAGGGCTAATTCTATTTCCGATGATAAAAACACATCTGTTTCCACCGAAAAACCTTTCAGGGGATCGTTTGCAACAGTTTAGCACCATTTTTGAGTGAATTGCAGAACGTCAGAAATTTAGAAGAAATTGTGACCCCGCGGCTTAGGTATTTTTGGAAAAAAAGTTGTTCAGACTTCGAGGGCAAATTCTGTTTCCTATGATAAAAACGCATCTGTTTCGACCGAAAAACCTTTCAGGGGATCATTTGCAGTAGTTTGGCACCATTTTTGAGTGAATTGCAGAACGTCAGATTTTTCCTGAAATTGTGACCGCGCGGCTTAGGGATTTTTGCAAAAAAAGGTTGTTCAGACGTTGAGGGCTAATTCTTTTTCCGATGATAAAAACGCATCTGTTTCCACCGAAAAACCTTTAAGGGGATCGTTTGCAACAGTTTGGCACCATTTTTGAGTGAATTGCAGAACCTCAGATTTTTGCTGAAATTGTGACCGCGCGGCTTAGGGATTTTTGCAAAAAAAAAGTTGTTCAGACGTTGAGGGCTAATTCTGTTTCCCATGATAAAAACGCATCTGTTTCCACCGAAAAACCTTTCAGGGGATCGTTTGTAACAGTTTGGAACCATTTTTGAGTGAATTGCAGAACCTCAGATTTTTGCTGAAATTGTGACCGCGCGGCTTCGGGATTTTTTCAAAAAAAGTTGTTCAGACGTCGAGGGCTAATTCTGTTTCCCATGATAAAAACGCATCTGTTTCCACCGAAAAACCTTTCAGGGGATCGTTTGCAGCAGTTTGGCACCATTTTTGAGTGAATTGCAGAACGTCAGTTTTTTCCTGAAATTGTGACCGCGCGGCTTAGGGATTTTTGCAAAAAAAAGTTGTTCAGACATTGGGGGCTAATTCTGTTTCCCATGATAAAAACGCATCTGTTTACACCGAAAAACCTTTCAGGGGATCGTTTGCAACAGTTTGGCACCATTTTTGAGTGAATTGCAGAACCTCAGATTTTTGCTGAAATTGTGACCGCGCGGCTTAGGGATCTTATCAAAAAAAGTTTTCAGACTTTCAGGGCTAATTCTATTTCCGATGATAAAAACACATCTGTTTCCACCGAAAAACCTTCCAGGGGATCGTTTGCAACAGTTTAGCACCATTTTTGAGTGAATTGCAGAACGTCAGAAATTTAGAAGAAATTGTGAACGCGCGGCTTAGGGATTTTTGCAAAAAAAAGTTGTTCAGACATTGAGGGCTAATTCTGTTTCCCATGATCAAAATGCATCTGTTTCAACCGAAAAACATTTCACGGGATCGTTTGCAACAGTTCAGCGCCATTTTTGAATGAATTGCAGAACGTCAGATTTTTGCTGAAATTGTGACCGCGCGGTTTAGGGATTTTTGCAAAAAAAAAGTTTTTCAGACGTTGAGGGCTAATTCTGTCTCCGATGATAAAAACGTATCTGTTTCCACCGAAAAACCTTTCAGGGGATCGTTTGCAACAGTTTAGCACCATTTTTGAGTGAATTGCAGAACGTCAGAAATTTAGAAGAAATTTGCAAAAAAAAGTTGTTTAGACGTTGAGGGCTAATTCTGTTTCCGATGATAAAAACACATCTGTTTCCACCGAAAAACCTTTCAGGGGATCGTTTGCAACAGTTTGGCACCTTTTTTGAGTGAATTGCAGGACGTCAGATTTTTGCTGAAATTGTGACCGCGCGGTTTAGGGATTTTATCAAAAAAAGTTTTCAGACTTTCAGGGCTAATTCTATTTCCGATGATAAAAACACATCTGTTTCCACCGAAAAACCTTTCAGGGGATCGTTTGCAACAGTTTAGCACCATTTTTGAGTGAATTGCAGAACGTCAGAAATTTAGAAGAAATTGTGACCGCGCGGCTTAGGGATTTTTGCAAAAAAAAGTTGTTCAGACTTCGAGGGCTATTTCTGTTTCCCATGATAAAAACGCATCTGTTTCCACTGAAAAACCTTTCAGGGGATCATTTGCAACAGTTTGGCACCATTTTTGAGTGAATTGCAGAACGTCAGTTTTTTCCTGAAATTGTGACCGCGCGGCTTAGGGATTTTTGCAAAAAAAAGGTTGTTCAGACGTTGAGGGCTAATTTTGTTTTCCATGATAAAAACGCATCTGTTTCCACCGAAAAACCTTTAAGGGGACCGTTTGCAACAGTTTGGCACCATTTTTGAGTGAATTGCAGAACCTCAGATTTTTGCTGAAATTGTGACCGCGCGGCTTAGGGATTTTTTCAAAAAAAAGTTGTTCAGACGTTGAGGGCTAATTCTGTTTCCCATGATAAAAACGCATCTGTTTCCACCGAAAAACCTTTCAGGGGATCGTTTGCAACAGTTCAGCGCCATTTTTGAATGAATTGCAGAACGTCAGATTTTTGCTGAAATTGTGACTGCGCGGCTTAGGGGTTTTTTCAAAAAAATGTTGATCAGACGTCGAGGGCTAATTCTGTTTCCGATGATAAAAACGCATCTGTTTCCACCGAAAAACCTTTCAGGGGATCGTTTGCAACAGTTCAGCGCCATTTTTGAATGAATTGCAGAACGTCAGATTTTTGCTGAAATTGTGACCGCGCGGTTTAGGGATTTTATCAAAAAAAGTTTTCAGACTTTCAGGGCTAATTCTATTTCCGATGATAAAAACACATCTGTTTCCACCGAAAAACCTTTCAGGGGATCGTTTGCAACAGTTTAGCACCATTTTTGAGTGAATTGCAGAACGTCAGAAATTTAGAAGAAATTGTGACCGCGCGGCTTAGGGATTTTTGGAAAAAAAGTTGTTCAGACTTCGAGGGCTAATTCTGTTTCCCATGATAAAAACGCATCTGTTTCGACCGAAAAACCTTTCAGGGGATCATTTGCAGTAGTTTGGCACCATTTTTGAGTGAATTGCAGAACGTCAGTTTTTTCCTGAAATTGTGACCGCGCGGCTTAGGGATTTTTGCAAAAAAAGGTTGTTCAGACGTTGAGGGCTAATTCTGTTTCCGATGATAAAAACGCATCTGTTTCCACCGAAAAACCTTTAAGGGGATCGTTTGCAACAGTTTGGCACCATTTTTGAGTGAATTGCAGAACCTCAGATTTTTGCTGAAATTGTGACCGCGCGGCTTAGGGATTTTTGCAAAAAAAAAGTTGTTCAGACGTTGAGGGCTAATTCTGTTTCCCATGATAAAAACGCATCTGTTTCCACCGAAAAACCTTTCAGGGGATCGTTTGTAACAGTTTGGAACCATTTTTGAGTGAATTGCAGAACCTCAGATTTTTGCTGAAATTGTGACCGCGCGGCTTCGGGATTTTTTCAAAAAAAGTTGTTCAGACGTCGAGGGCTAATTCTGTTTCCCATGATCAAAACGCATCTGTTTCCACCGAAAAACCTTTCAGGGGATCGTTTGCAACAGTTTGGCACCATTTTTGAGTGAATTGCAGAACGTCAGATTTTTGCTGAAATTGTGACCGCGCGGCTTAGGGATTTTTGCAAAAAAAAGTTGTTCAGACTTCGAGGGCTAATTCTGTTTCCCATGATAAAAACGCATCTGTTTCCACCAAAAAACCTTTCAGGGGATCGTTTGCAACAGTTCAGCGCCATTTTTGAATGAATTGCAGAACGTCAGATTTTTGCTGAAATTGTGACCGCGCGGTTTAGGGATTTTATCAAAAAAAGTTTTCAGACTTTCAGGGCTAATTCTATTTCCGATGATAAAAACACATCTGTTTCCACCGAAAAACCTTTCAGGGGATCGTTTGCAACAGTTTAGCACCATTTTTGAGTGAATTGCAGAACGTCAGAAATTTAGAAGAAATTGTGACCCCGCGGCTTAGGTATTTTTGGAAAAAAAGTTGTTCAGACTTCGAGGGCTAATTCTGTTTCCCATGATAAAAACGCATCTGTTTCGACCGAAAAACCTTTCAGGGGATCATTTGCAGTAGTTTGGCACCATTTTTGAGTGAATTGCAGAACGTCAGTTTTTTCCTGAAATTGTGACCGCGCGGCTTAGGGATTTTTGCAAAAAAAGGTTGTTCAGACGTTGAGGGCTAATTCTGTTTCCGATGATAAAAACGCATCTGTTTCCACCGAAAAACCTTTAAGGGGATCGTTTGCAACAGTTTGGCACCATTTTTGAGTGAATTGCAGAACCTCAGATTTTTGCTGAAATTGTGACCGCGCGGCTTAGGGATTTTTGCAAAAAAAAAGTTGTTCAGACGTTGAGGGCTAATTCTGTTTCCCATGATAAAAACGCATCTGTTTCCACCGAAAAACCTTTCAGGGGATCGTTTGTAACAGTTTGGAACCATTTTTGAGTGAATTGAAGAACCTCAGATTTTTGCTGAAATTGTGACCGCGCGGCTTCGGGATTTTTTCAAAAAAAGTTGTTCAGACGTCGAGGGCTAATTCTGTTTCCCATGATCAAAACGCATCTGTTTCCACCGAAAAACCTTTCAGGGGATCGTTTGCAGCAGTTTGGCACCATTTTTGAGTGAATTGCAGAACGTCAGTTTTTTCCTGAAATTGTGACCGCGCGGCTTAGGGATTTTTGCAAAAAAAAGTTGTTCAGACATTGGGGGCTAATTCTGTTTTCCATGATAAAAACGCATCTGTTTCCACCGAAAAACCTTTAAGGGGACCGTTTGCAACAGTTTGGCACCATTTTTGAGTGAATTGCAGAACCTCAGATTTTTGCTGAAATTGTGACCGCGCGGCTTAGGGATTTTTTCAAAAAAAAGTTGTTCAGACGTTGAGGGCTAATTCTGTTTCCCATGATAAAAACGCATCTGTTTACACCGAAAAACCTTTCAGGGGATCGTTTGCAACAGTTCAGCGCCATTTTTGAATGAATTGCAGAACGTCAGATTTTTGCTGAAATTGTGACCGCGCGGCTTAGGGATCTTATCAAAAAAAGTTTTCAGACTTTCAGGGCTAATTCTATTTCCGATGATAAAAACACATCTGTTTCCACCGAAAAACCTTCCAGGGGATCGTTTGCAACAGTTTAGCACCATTTTTTAGTGAATTGCAGAACGTCAGAAATTTAGAAGAAATTGTGAACGCGCGGCTTAGGGATTTTTGCAAAAAAAAGTTGTTCAGACATTGAGGGCTAATTCTGTTTCCCATGATCAAAACGCATCTGTTTCAACCGAAAAACATTTCACGGGATCGTTTGCAACAGTTCAGCGCCATTTTTGAATGAATTGCAGAACGTCAGATTTTTGCTGAAATTGTGACCGCGCGGTTTAGGGATTTTTGCAAAAAAAAAGTTTTTCAGACGTTGAGGGCTAATTCTGTCTCCGATGATAAAAACGCATCTGTTTCCACCGAAAAACCTTTCAGGGGATCGTTTGCAACAGTTTAGCACCATTTTTGAGTGAATTGCAGAACGTCAGAAATTTAGAAGAAATTTGCAAAAAAAAGTTGTTTAGACGTTGAGGGCTAATTCTGTTTCCGATGATAAAAACACATCTGTTTCCACCGAAAAACCTTTCAGGGGATCGTTTGCAACAGTTTGGCACCTTTTTTGAGTGAATTGCAGGACGTCAGATTTTTGCTGAAATTGTGACCGCGCGGTTTAGGGATTTTATCAAAAAAAGTTTTCAGACTTTCAGAGCTAATTCTATTTCCGATGATAAAAACACATCTGTTTCCACCGAAAAACCTTTCAGGGGATCGTTTGCAACAGTTTAGCACCATTTCTGAGTGAATTGCAGAACGTCAGAAATTTAGAAGAAATTGTGACCCCGCGGCTTAGGTATTTTTGGAAAAAAAGTTGTTCAGACTTCGAGGGCTAATTCTGTTTCCCATGATAAAAACGCATCTGTTTCCACCGAAAAACCTTTCAGGGGATCGTTTGCAGCAGTTTGGCACCATTTTTGAGCGAATTGCAGAACGTCAGTTTTTTCCTGAAATTGTGACCGCGCGGCTTAGGGATTTTTGCAAAAAAAAGTTGTTCAGACATTGGGGGCTAATTCTGTTTTCCATGATAAAAACGCATCTGTTTCCACCGAAAAACCTTTAAGGGGACCGTTTGCATCAGTTTGGCACCATTTTTGAGTGAATTGCAGAACCTCAGATTTTTGCTGAAATTGTGACCGCGCGGCTTAGGGATTTTTTCAAAAAAAAGTTGTTCAGACGTTGAGGGCTAATTCTGTTTCCCATGATAAAAACGCATCTGTTTCCACCGAAAAACCTTTCAGGGGATCGTTTGCAACAGTTCAGCGCCATTTTTGAATGAATTGCAGAACGTCAGATTTTTGCTGAAATTGTGACCGCGCGGCTTAGGGATCTTATCAAAAAAAGTTTTCAGACTTTCAGGGCTAATTCTATTTCCGATGATAAAAACACATCTGTTTCCACCGAAAAACCTTCCAGGGGATCGTTTGCAACAGTTTAGCACCATTTTTGAGTGAATTGCAGAACGTCAGAAATTTAGAAGAAATTGTGAACGCGCGGCTTAGGGATTTTTGCAAAAAAAAGTTGTTCAGACATTGAGGGCTAATTCTGTTTCCCATGATAAAAACGCATCTGTTTCAACCGAAAAACATTTCACGGGATCGTTTGCAACAGTTCAGCGCCATTTTTAAATGAATTGCAGAACGTCAGATTTTTGCTGAAATTGTGACCGCGCGGTTTAGGGATTTTTGCAAAAAAAAAGTTTTTCAGACGTTGAGGGCTAATTCTGTCTCCGATGATAAAAACGTATCTGTTTCCACCGAAAAACCTTTCAGGGGATCGTTTGCAACAGTTTAGCACCATTTTTGAGTGAATTGCAGAACGTCAGAAATTTAGAAGAAATTTGCAAAAAAAAGTTGTTTAGACGTTGAGGGCTAATTCTGTTTCCGATGATAAAAACACATCTGTTTCCACCGAAAAACCTTTCAGGGGATCGTTTGCAACAGTTTGGCACCTTTTTTGAGTGAATTGCAGGACGTCAGATTTTTGCTGAAATTGTGACCGCGCGGTTTAGGGATTTTATCAAAAAAAGTTTTCAGACTTTCAGAGCTAATTCTATTTCCGATGATAAAAACACATCTGTTTCCACCGAAAAACCTTTCAGGGGATCGTTTGCAACAGTTTAGCACCATTTCTGAGTGAATTGCAGAACGTCAGAAATTTAGAAGAAATTGTGACCGCGCGGCTTAGGGATTTTTGCAAAAAAAAGTTGTTCAGACTTCGAGGGCTATTTCTGTTTCCCATGATAAAAACGCATCTGTTTCCACTGAAAAACCTTTCAGGGGATCATTTGCAACAGTTTGGCACAATTTTTGAGTGAATTGCAGAACGTCAGTTTTTTCCTGAAATTGTGACCGCGCGGCTTAGGGATTTTTGCAAAAAAAGGTTGTTCAGACGTTGAGGGCTAATTCTGTTTTCCATGATAAAAACGCATCTGTTTCCACCGAAAAACCTTTAAGGGGACCGTTTGCAACAGTTTGGCACCATTTTTGAGTGAATTGCAGAACCTCAGATTTTTGCTGAAATTGTGACCACGCGGCTTAGGGATTTTTTCAAAAAAAAGTTGTTCAGACGTTGAGGGCTAATTCTGTTTCCCATGATAAAAACGCATCTGTTTCCACCGAAAAACCTTTCAGGGGATCGTTTGCAACAGTTCAGCGCCATTTTTGAATGAATTGCAGAACGTCAGATTTTTGCTGAAATTGTGACCGCGCGGCTTAGGGGTTTTTTCAAAAAAATGTTGATCAGACGTCGAGGGCTAATTCTGTTTCCGATGATAAAAACGCATCTGTTTCCACCGAAAAACCTTTCAGGGGATCGTTTGCAACAGTTTAGCACCATTTTTGAGTGAATTGCAGAACGTCAGATTTTTCCTGAAATTGTGACCGCGCGGCTTAGGGAGTTTTGCAAAAAAAAGTTGTTCAGACGTTGAGGGCTAATTATATTTCCGATGATAAAAACACATCTGTTTCCACCGAAAAACCTTTCAGGGGATGGTTTGCAACAGTTTGGCACCATTTTTGAGTGAATTGCAGAACTTCAGTTTTTTCCTGAAATTGTGACCGCGCGGCTTAGGGATTTTTGCAAAAAAAAGTTGTTCAGACATTGAGGGCTAATTCTGTTTCCCATGATAAAAACGCATCTTTTTCCACTGAAAAACATTTCACGGGATCGTTTGCAACAGTTCAGCGCCATTTTTGAATGAATTGCAGAACGTCAGTTTTTTCCTGAAATTGTGACCGCGCGGATTAGGGATTTTTGCAAAAAAAAGTTATTCAGACATTGAGGGCTAATTCTGTTTCCCATGATAAAAACGCATCTGTTTCCACTGAAAAACATTTCACGGGATCGCTTGCAACAGTTCAGCGCCATTTTTGAATGAATTGCAGAACGTCAGATTTTTGCTGAAATTGTGACCGCGCGGTTTAGGGATTTTTGCAAAAAAAAAGTTTTTCAGACGTTGAGGGCTAATTCTGTCTCCGATGATAAAAACGCATCTGTTTCCACCGAAAAACCTTTCAGGGGATCGTTTGCAACAGTTTAGCACCATTTTTGAGTGAATTGCAGAACGTCAGAAATTTAGAAGAAATTTGCAAAAAAAAGTTATTTAGACGTTGAGGGCTAATTCTGTTTCCGATGATAAAAACACATCTGTTTCCACCGAAAAACCTTTCAGGGGATCGTTTGCAACAGTTTGGCACCTTTTTTGAGTGAATTGCAGGACGTCAGATTTTTGCTGAAATTGTGACCGCGCGCTTTAGGGATTTTATCAAAAAAAGTTTTCAGACTTTCAGGGCTAATTCTATTTCCGATGATAAAAACACATCTGTTTCCACCGAAAAACCTTTCAGGGGATCGTTTGCAACAGTTTAGCACCATTTTTGAGTGAATTGCAGAACGTCAGAAATTTAGAAGAAATTGTGACCGCGCGGCTTAGGGATTTTTGCAAAAAAAAGTTGTTCAGACTTCGAGGGCTATTTCTGTTTCCCATGATAAAAACGCATCTGTTTCCACTGAAAAACCTTTCAGGGGATCATTTGCAACAGTTTGGCACCATTTTTGAGTGAATTGCAGAACGTCAGTTTTTTCCTGAAATTGTGACCGCGCGGCTTAGGGATTTTTGCAAAATTCTGTTTCCCATGATAAAAACGCATCTGTTTCCACCGAAAAACCTTTCACGGGATCATTTGCAGCAGTTTGGCACCATTTTTGAGTGAATTGCAGAACGTCAGTTTTTTCCTGAAATTGTGACCGCGCGGCTTAGGGATTTTTGCAAAAAAAGGTTGTTCAGACGTTGAGGGCTAATTCTGTTTTCCATGATAAAAACGCATCTGTTTCCACCGAAAAACCTTTAAGGGGACCGTTTGCAACAGTTTGGCACCATTTTTGAGTGAATTGCAGAACCTCAGATTTTTGCTGAAATTGTGAGCGTGCGGCTTAGGGGTTTTTTCAAAAAAATGTTGATCAGACGTCGAGGGCTAATTCAGTTTCCGATGATAAAAACGCATCTGTTTCCACCGAAAAACCTTTCAGGGGATCGTTTGCAACAGTTTAGCACCATTTTTGAGTGAATTGCAGAACGTCAGAAATTTAGAAGAAATTGTGACCGCGCGGCTTAGGGATTTTTTCAAAAAAAGTTGCTCAGACATTGAGGGCTAATTCTGTTTCCCATGATAAAAACGCATCTGTTTCAACCGAAAAACATTTCACGGGATCGTTTGCAACAGTTCAGCGCCATTTTTGAATGAATTGCAGAACGTCAGATTTTTGCTGAAATTGTGACCGCGCGGTTTAGGGATTTTTGCAAAAAAAAAGTTTTTCAGACGTTGAGGGCTAATTCTGTCTCCGATGATAAAAACGCATCTGTTTCCACCGAAAAACCTTTCAGGGGATCGTTTGCAACAGTTTAGCACAATTTTTGAGTGAATTGCAGAACGTCAGAAATTTATAAGAAATTTGCAAAAAAAAGTTGTTTAGACGTTGAGGGCTAATTCTGTTTCCGATGATAAAAACACATCTGTTTCCACCGAAAAACCTTTCAGGGGATCGTTTGCAACAGTTTGGCACCATTTTTGAGTGAATTGCAGGACGTCAGATTTTTGCTGAAATTGTGACCGCGCGGCTTAGGGATTTTTGCAAAAAAAAGTTGTTCAGACTTCGAGGGCTAATTCTGTTTCCCATGATAAAAACGCATCTGTTTCCACCAAAAAACCTTTCAGGGGATCGTTTGCAACAGTTCAGCGCCATTTTTGAATGAATTGCAGAACGTCAGATTTTTGCTGAAATTGTGACAGCGCGGTTTAGGGATTTTATCAAAAAAAGTTTTCAGACTTTCAGGGCTAATTCTATTTCCGATGATAAAAACACATCTGTTTCCACCGAAAAACCTTTCAGGGGATCGTTTGCAACAGTTTAGCACCATTTTTGAGTGAATTGCAGAACGTCAGAAATTTAGAAGAAATTGTGACCGCGCGGCTTAGGGATTTTTGGAAAAAAAGTTGTTCAGACTTCGAGGGCTAATTCTGTTTCCCATGATAAAAACGCATCTGTTTCCACCGAAAAACCTTTCAGGGGATCATTTGCAGTAGTTTGGCACCATTTTTGAGTGAATTGCAGAACGTCAGTTTTTTCCTGAAATTGTGACCGCGCGGCTTAGGGATTTTTGCAAAAAAAGGTTGTTCAGACGTTGAGGGCTAATTCTGTTTCCGATGATAAAAACGCATCTGTTTCCACCGAAAAACCTTTAAGGGGATCGTTTGCAACAGTTTGGCACCATTTTTGAGTGAATTGCAGAACCTCAGATTTTTGCTGAAATTGTGACCGCACGGCTTAGGGATTTTTGCAAAAAAAAAGTTGTTCAGACGTTGAGGGCTAATTCTGCTTCTCATGATAAAAACGCATCTGTTTCCACCGAAAAACCTTTCAGGGGATCGTTTGCAACAGTTTGGAACCATTTTTGAGTGAATTGCAGAACCTCAGATTTTTGCTGAAATTGTGACCGCGCGGCTTCGGGATTTTTTCAAAAAAAGTTGTTCAGACGTCGAGGGCTAATTCTGTTTCCCATGATCAAAACGCATCTGTTTCCACCGAAAAACCTTTCAGGGGATCGTTTGCAACAGTTTGGCACCATTTTTGAGTAAATTGCAGAACGTCAGTTTTTTCCTGAAATTGTGACCGCGCGGCTTAGGGATTTTTGCAAAAATAGGTTGTTCAGACGTTGAGGGCTAATTCTGTTTCCCATGATAAAAACTCATCTGTTTCCACCAAAAAACCTTTCAGGGGATCGTTTGCAACAGTTTGGCAACATTTTTGAGTGAATTGCAGAACGTCAGATTTTTGCTGAAATTGTGACCGCGCGGCTTACGGGTTTTTTCAAAAAAATGTTGATCAGACGTCGAGGGCTAATTCTGTTTCCCATGATCAAAACGCATCTGTTTCCACCGAAAAACCTTTCAGGGGATCGTTTGCAACAGTTTGGCACCATTTTTGAGTAAATTGCAGAACGTCAGTTTTTTCCTGAAATTGTGACCGCGCGGCTTAGGGATTTTTGCAAAAATAGGTTGTTCAGACGTTGAGGGCTAATTCTGTTTCCCATGATAAAAACTCATCTGTTTCCACCAAAAAACCTTTCAGGGGATCGTTTGCAACAGTTTGGCAACATTTTTGAGTGAATTGCAGAACGTCAGATTTTTGCTGAAATTGTGACCGCGCGGCTTACGGGTTTTTTCAAAAAAATGTTGATCAGACGTCGAGGGCTAATTCTGTTTCCGATGATAAAAACGCATCTGTTTCCACCGAAAAACCTTTCAGGGGATCGTTTGCAACAGTTTGGCACCATTTTTGAGTGAATTGCAGAACGTCAGTTTTTTCCTGAAATTGTGACCGCGCGGCTTAGGGATTTTTGCAAAAAAAAGGTGTTCAGAAATTGGGGGCTAATTCTGTTTCCCATGATAAAAACGCATCTGTTTCCACTGAAAAACATTTCACGGGATCGTTTCCAACAGTTCAGCGCCATTTTTGAATGAATTGCAGAACGTCAGATTTTTGCTGAAATTGTGACCGCGCGGTTTAGGGATTTTTGCAAAAAAAAGGTTTTTCAGACGTTGAGGGCTAATTCTGTCTCCGATGATAAAAACGCATCTGTTTCCACCGAAAAACCTTTAAGGGGATCGTTTGCAACAGTTTGGCACCATTTTTGAGTGAATTGCAGAACGTCAGAAATTTAGAAGAAATTGTGACCGCGCGGCTTAGGGATTTTTGCAAAAAAAAAGTTTTTCAGACGTTGAGGGCTAATTCTGTCTCCGATGATAAAAACGCATCTGTTTCCACCGAAAAACCTTTCAGGGGATCGTTTGCAACAGTTTAGCACCATTTTTGAGTGAATTGCAGAACGTCAGAAATTTAGAAGAAATTTGCAAAAAAAAGTTGTTTAGACGTTGAGGGCTAATTCTGTTTCCGATGATAAAAACACATCTGTTTCCACCGAAAAACCTTTCAGGGGATCGTTTGCAACAGTTTGGCACCTTTTTTGAGTGAATTGCAGGACGTCAGATTTTTGCTGAAATTGTGACCGCGCGCTTTAGGGATTTTATCAAAAAAAGTTTTCAGACTTTCAGGGCTAATTCTATTTCCGATGATAAAAACACATCTGTTTCCACCGAAAAACCTTTCAGGGGATCGTTTGCAACAGTTTAGCACCATTTTTGAGTGAATTGCAGAACGTCAGAAATTTAGAAGAAATTGTGACCGCGCGGCTTAGGGATTTTTGCAAAAAAAAGTTGTTCAGACTTCGAGGGCTATTTCTGTTTCCCATGATAAAAACGCATCTGTTTCCACTGAAAAACCTTTCAGGGGATCATTTGCAACAGTTTGGCACCATTTTTGAGTGAATTGCAGAACGTCAGTTTTTTCCTGAAATTGTGACCGCGCGGCTTAGGGATTTTTGCAAAATTCTGTTTCCCATGATAAAAACGCATCTGTTTCCACCGAAAAACCTTTCACGGGATCATTTGCAGCAGTTTGGCACCATTTTTGAGTGAATTGCAGAACGTCAGTTTTTTCCTGAAATTGTGACCGCGCGGCTTAGGGATTTTTGCAAAAAAAGGTTGTTCAGACGTTGAGGGCTAATTCTGTTTTCCATGATAAAAACGCATCTGTTTCCACCGAAAAACCTTTAAGGGGACCGTTTGCAACAGTTTGGCACCATTTTTGAGTGAATTGCAGAACCTCAGATTTTTGCTGAAATTGTGAGCGTGCGGCTTAGGGGTTTTTTCAAAAAAATGTTGATCAGACGTCGAGGGCTAATTCAGTTTCCGATGATAAAAACGCATCTGTTTCCACCGAAAAACCTTTCAGGGGATCGTTTGCAACAGTTTAGCACCATTTTTGAGTGAATTGCAGAACGTCAGAAATTTAGAAGAAATTGTGACCGCGCGGCTTAGGGATTTTTTCAAAAAAAGTTGCTCAGACATTGAGGGCTAATTCTGTTTCCCATGATAAAAACGCATCTGTTTCAACCGAAAAACATTTCACGGGATCGTTTGCAACAGTTCAGCGCCATTTTTGAATGAATTGCAGAACGTCAGATTTTTGCTGAAATTGTGACCGCGCGGTTTAGGGATTTTTGCAAAAAAAAAGTTTTTCAGACGTTGAGGGCTAATTCTGTCTCCGATGATAAAAACGCATCTGTTTCCACCGAAAAACCTTTCAGGGGATCGTTTGCAACAGTTTAGCACAATTTTTGAGTGAATTGCAGAACGTCAGAAATTTATAAGAAATTTGCAAAAAAAAGTTGTTTAGACGTTGAGGGCTAATTCTGTTTCCGATGATAAAAACACATCTGTTTCCACCGAAAAACCTTTCAGGGGATCGTTTGCAACAGTTTGGCACCATTTTTGAGTGAATTGCAGGACGTCAGATTTTTGCTGAAATTGTGACCGCGCGGCTTAGGGATTTTTGCAAAAAAAAGTTGTTCAGACTTCGAGGGCTAATTCTGTTTCCCATGATAAAAACGCATCTGTTTCCACCAAAAAACCTTTCAGGGGATCGTTTGCAACAGTTCAGCGCCATTTTTGAATGAATTGCAGAACGTCAGATTTTTGCTGAAATTGTGACAGCGCGGTTTAGGGATTTTATCAAAAAAAGTTTTCAGACTTTCAGGGCTAATTCTATTTCCGATGATAAAAACACATCTGTTTCCACCGAAAAACCTTTCAGGGGATCGTTTGCAACAGTTTAGCACCATTTTTGAGTGAATTGCAGAACGTCAGAAATTTAGAAGAAATTTTGACCGCGCGGCTTAGGGATTTTTGGAAAAAAAGTTGTTCAGACTTCGAGGGCTAATTCTGTTTCCCATGATAAAAACGCATCTGTTTCCACCGAAAAACCTTTCAGGGGATCATTTGCAGTAGTTTGGCACCATTTTTGAGTGAATTGCAGAACGTCAGTTTTTTCCTGAAATTGTGACCGCGCGGCTTAGGGATTTTTGCAAAAAAAGGTTGTTCAGACGTTGAGGGCTAATTCTGTTTCCGATGATAAAAACGCATCTGTTTCCACCGAAAAACCTTTAAGGGGATCGTTTGCAACAGTTTGGCACCATTTTTGAGTGAATTGCAGAACCTCAGATTTTTGCTGAAATTGTGACCGCACGGCTTAGGGATTTTTGCAAAAAAAAAGTTGTTCAGACGTTGAGGGCTAATTCTGTTTCCCATGATAAAAACGCATCTGTTTCCACCGAAAAACCTTTCAGGGGATCGTTTGCAACAGTTTGGAACCATTTTTGAGTGAATTGCAGAACCTCAGATTTTTGCTGAAATTGTGACCGCGCGGCTTCGGGATTTTTTCAAAAAAAGTTGTTCAGACGTCGAGGGCTAATTCTGTTTCCCATGATCAAAACGCATCTGTTTCCACCGAAAAACCTTTCAGGGGATCGTTTGCAACAGTTTGGCACCATTTTTGAGTAAATTGCAGAACGTCAGTTTTTTCCTGAAATTGTGACCGCGCGGCTTAGGGATTTTTGCAAAAATAGGTTGTTCAGACGTTGAGGGCTAATTCTGTTTCCCATGATAAAAACTCATCTGTTTCCACCAAAAAACCTTTCAGGGGATCGTTTGCAACAGTTTGGCAACATTTTTGAGTGAATTGCAGAACGTCAGATTTTTGCTGAAATTGTGACCGCGCGGCTTACGGGTTTTTTCAAAAAAATGTTGATCAGACGTCGAGGGCTAATTCTGTTTCCGATGATAAAAACGCATCTGTTTCCACCGAAAAACCTTTCAGGGGATCGTTTGCAACAGTTTAGCACCATTTTTGAGTGAATTGCAGAACGTCAGATTTTTCCTGAAATTGTGACCGCGCGGCTTATGGATTTTTGCAAAAAAAGTTGTTCAGACGTTGAGGGCTAATTATATTTCCGATGATAAAAACACATCTGTTTCCACCGAAAAACCTTTCAGGGGATCGTTTGCAACAGTTTGGAACCATTTTTGAGTGAATTGCAGAACGTCAGTTTTTTCCTGAAATTGTGACCGCGCGGCTTAGGGATTTTTGCAAAAAAAAGTTGTTCAGAAATTGGGGGCTAATTCTGTTTCCCATGATAAAAACGCATCTGTTTCCACTGAAAAACATTTCACGGGATCGTTTGCAACAGTTCAGCGCCATTTTTGACTGAATTGCAGAACGTCAGATTTTTGCTGAAATTGTGACCGCGCGGTTTAGGGATTTTTGCAAAAAAAAAGTTTTTCAGACGTTGAGGGCTAATTCTGTCTCCGATGATAAAAACGCATCTTTTTCCACCGAAAAACCTTTCAGGGGATCGTTTGCAACAGTTCAGCGCCATTTTTGAATGAATTGCAGAACGTCAGTTTTTTCCTGAAATTGTGACCGCGCGGCTTAGGGATTTTTGCAAAAAAAAGTTGTTCAGACATTGAGGGCTAATTCTGTTTCCCATGATAAAAACGCATCTGTTTCCACTGAAAAACATTTCACGGGATCGTTTGCAACAGTTCAGCGCCATTTTTGAATGAATTGCAGAACGTCAGATTTTTGCTGAAATTGTGACCGCGCGGTTTAGGGATTTTTGCAAAAAAAAGGTTTTTCAGACGTTGAGGGCTAATTCTGTCTCCGATGATAAAAACGCATCTGTTTCCACCGAAAAACCTTTCAGGGGATCGTTTGCAACAGTTTAGCACCATTTTTGAGTGAATTGCAGAACGTCAGAAATTTAGAAGAAATTGTGACCGCGCGGCTTAGGGATTTTTGCAAAAAAAAGTTGTTCAGACGTTGAGGGCTAATTCTGTTTCCCATGATAAAAACGCATCTGTTTCCACCGAAAAACCTTTCAGGGGATCGTTTGCAACAGTTCAGCGCCATTTTTGAATGAATTGCAGAACGTCAGATTTTTGCTGAAATTGTGACCGCGCGGCTTAGGGATTTTTGCAAAAATAGGTTGTTCAGACGTTGAGGGCTAATTCTGTTTCCCATGATAAAAACTCATCTGTTTCCACCAAAAAACCTTTCAGGGGATCGTTTGCAACAGTTTGGCAACATTTTTCAGTGAATTGCAGAACGTCAGATTTTTGCTGAAATTGTGACCGCGCGGCTTAGGGGTTTTTTCAAAAAAATGTTGATCAGACGTCGAGGGCGAAGTCTGTTTCCGATGATAAAAACGCATCTGTTTCCACCGAGAAACCTTTCAGGGGATCGTTTGCAACAGTTTAGCACCATTTTTGAGTGAATTGCAGAACGTCAGAAATTTAGAAGAAATTGTGACCGCGCGGCTTAGGGATTTTTTCAAAAAAAGTTGTTCAGACGTCGAGGGCTAATTCTGTTTCCCATGATCAAAACGCATCTGTTTCCACCGAAAAACCTTTCAGGGGATCGTTTGCAACAGTTTGGCACCATTTTTGAGTGAATTGCAGAACGTCAGTTTTTTCCTGAAATTGTGAACGCGCGGCTTAGGGATTTTTGCAAAAAAAAGTTGTTCAGACATTGAGGGCTAATTCTGTTTGCCATGATAAAAACGCATCTGTTTCCACTGAAAAACATTTCACGGGATCGTTTGCAACAGTTCAGCGCCATTTTTGAATGAATTGCAGAACGTCAGATTTTTGCTGAAATTGTGACCGCGCGGTTTAGGGATTTTTGCAAAAAAAAGGTTTTTCAGACGTTGAGGGCTAATTCTGTCTCCGATGATAAAAACGCATCTGTTTCCACCGAAAAACCTTTCAGGGGATCGTTTGCAACAGTTTAGCACCATTTTTGAGTGAATTGCAGAACGTCAGAAATTTAGAAGAAATTGTGACCGCGCGGCTTAGGGATTTTTGCAAAAAAAAGTTGTTCAGACGTTGAGGGCTAATTCTGTTTCCCATGATAAAAACGCATCTGTTTCCACCGAAAAACCATTCAGGGGATCGTTTGCAACAGTTTAGCACCATTTTTGAGTGAATTGCAGAAGGTCAGTTTTTTCCTGAAATTGTGACCGCGCGGCTTAGGGATTTTTGCAAAAATAGGTTGTTCAGACGTTGAGGGCTAATTCTGTTTCCCATGATAAAAACTCATCTGTTTCCACCAAAAAACCTTTCAGGGGATCGTTTGCAACAGTTTGGCAACATTTTTCAGTGAATTGCAGAACGTCAGATTTTTGCTGAAATTGTGACCGCGCGGCTTAGGGATTGCTGCAAAAAAAAGGTTTTTCAGACGTCGAGGGCTAATTCTGTTTCTGATGATAAAAACGCATCTGTTTCCACCGAAAAAACTTTCAGGGGATCGTTTGCAACCGTTTAGCACCATTTTTGAGTGAATTGCAGAACGTCAGAAATTTAGAAGAAATTGTGACCGCGCGGCTTAGGGATTTTTTCAAAAAAAGTTGCTCAGACGTCGAGGGCTAATTCTGTTTCCCATGATCAAAACGCATCTGTTTCCACCAAAAAACCTTTCAGGGGATCGTTTGCAACAGTTTGGCACCATTTTTGAGTGAATTGCAGAACGTCAGTTTTTTCCTGAAATTGTGAACGCGCGGCTTAGGGATTTTTGCAAAAAAAAGTTGTTCAGACATTGAGGGCTAATTCTGTTTCCCATGATAAAAACGCATCTGTTTCCACCGAAAAACTTTTCAGGGGATCGTTTGCAACAGTTTGGCACCATTTTTGAGTGAATTGCAGAACGTCAGATTTTTGCTGAAATTGTGACCGCGCGACTTAGGGATTTTTGCAAAAAAAAGTTGTTCAGACATTGAGGGCTAATTCTATTTCCGATGATAAAAACACATCTGTTTCCACCGAAAAACCTTTCAGCGGATCGTTTGCAACAGTTTAGCACCATTTTTGAGTGAATTGCAGAACGTCAGTTTTTTCCTGAAATTGTGACCGCGCGGCTTAGGGATTTTTGCAAGAAAAGGTTGTGCAGACGTTGAGGGCTTATTCTGTTTCCCATGATAAAAACGCATCTGTTTCCACCGAAAAACCTTTAAGGGTATCGTTTGCAACAGTTTGGCACCATTTTTGAGCGAAGTGCAGAACCTCATATTTTTGCTGAAATTGTGACCGCGCGGCTTAGGGATTTTTGCAAAAAAAAGTTGTTCAGACGTTGAGGGCTAATTCTGTTTCCCATGATAAAAACGCATCTGTTTCCACCGAAAAACCTTTCAGGGGATCGTTTGCAACAGTTCAGCGCCATTTTTGAATGAATTGCAGAACGTCAGATTTTTGCTGAAATTGTGACCGCGCGGCTTAGGGATTTTTGCAAAAAAAGTTGTTCAGACGTTGAGGGCTAATTCTATTTCCGATGATAAAAACACATATGTTTCCACCGAAAAACCTTCCAGGGGATCGTTTGCAACAGTTTAGCACCATTTTTGAGTGAACTGCAGAACGTCAGAAATTTAAAAGAAATTGTGACCGCGCGGCTTAGGGATTTTTGCAAAAAAAGTTGTTCAGACGTTGAGGGCTAATTCTGTCTCCGATGATAAAAACGCATCTGTTTCCACCGAAAAACCATTCAGGGGATCGTTTGCAACAGTTTAGCACGATTTTTGAGTGAATTGCAGAACGTCAGAAATTTAGAAGAAATTTGCAAAAAAAAGTTGTTGAGACGTTGAGGGCTAATTCTGTTTCCGATGATAAAAACGCATCTGTTTCCACCGAAAAACCTTTCAGGGGATCGTTTGCAACAGTTTAGCAGCATTTTTGAGTGAATTGCAGAACGTCAGAAATTTAGAAGAAATTGTGACCGTGCGGCTTAGGGATTTTTTCAAAAAAAGTTGTTCAGACGTCGAGGGCTAATTCTGTTTCCCATGATCAAAACGCATCTGTTTCCACCGAAAAACCTTTCAGGGGATCGTTTGCAACAGTTCAGCGCCATTTTTGAATGAATTGCAGAACGTCAGATTTTTGCTGAAATTGTGACCGCGCGGCTTAGGGATTTTTGCAAAAAAAGTTGTTCAGACGTTGAGGGCTAATTCTGTCTCCGATGATAAAAACGCATCTGTTTCCACCGAAAAACCATTCAGGGGATCGTTTGCAACAGTTTAGCACGATTTTTGAGTGAATTGCAGAACGTCAGAAATTTAGAAGAAATTTGCAAAAAAAAGTTGTTGAGACGTTGAGGGCTAATTCTGTTTCCGATGATAAAAACGCATCTGTTTCCACCGAAAAACCTTTCAGGGGATCGTTTGCAACAGTTTAGCAGCATTTTTGAGTGAATTGCAGAACGTCAGATTTTTCCTGAAATTGTGACCGCGCGGCTTAGGGATTTTTGCAAAAAAAGTTGTTCAGACGTTGAGGGCTAATTCTATTTCCGATGATAAAAACACATCTGTTTCCACCGAAAAACCTTTCAGCGGATCGTTTGCAACAGTTTAGCACAATTTTTGAGTGAATTGCAGAACGTCAGAAATTTAGAAGAAATTTGCAAAAAAAAGTTGTTTAGACGTTGAGGGCTAATTCTGTTTCCGATGATAAAAACACATCTGTTTCCACCGAAAAACCTTTCAGGGGATCGTTTGCAACAGATTGGCACCATTTTTGAGTGAATTGCAGAACGTCAGATTTTTGCTGAAATTGTGACCGCGCGGCTTAGGGATTTTTGCAAAAAAAAGTTGTTCAGACTTCGAGGGCTAATTCTGTTTCCCATGATCAAAACGCATCTGTTTCCACCGAAAAACCTTTCAGGGGATCGTTTGCAACAGTTCAGCGCCATTTTTGAATGAATTGCAGAACGTCAGATTTTTCCTGAAATTGTGACCGCACGGCTTAGGGATCTTATCAAAAAAAGTTTTCAGACTTTCAGGGCTAATTCTATTTCCGATGATAAAAACACATCTGTTTCCACCGAAAAACCTTTCAGCGGATCGTTTGCAACAGTTTAGCACAATTTTTGAGTGAATTGCAGAACGTCAGAAATTTAGAAGAAATTGTCACCGCGCGGCTTAGGGATTTTTGCAAAAAAAAGTTGTTCAGACTTCGAGGGCTAATTCTGTTTCCCATGATAAAAAGACATCTGTTTCCACCGAAAAACCTTTCACGGGATCATTTGCAGCAGTTTGGCACCATTTTTGAGTGAATTGCAGAACGTCAGTTTTTTCCTGAAATTGTGACCGCGCGGCTTAGGGATTTTTGCAAGAAAAGGTTGTTCAGACAATGAGGGCTTATTCTGTTTCCCATGATAAAAACGCATCTGTTTCCACCGAAAAACCTTTAAGGGTATCGTTTGCAACAGTTTGCCACCATTTTTGAGTGAAGTGCAGAACCTCAGATTTTTGCTGAAATTGTGACCGCGCGGCTTAGGGATTTTTGCAAAAAAAAGTTGTTCAGACGTTGAGGGCTAATTCTGTTTCCCATGATAAAAACGCATCTGTTTCCACCGAAAAAGCTTTCAGGGGATCGTTTGCAACAGTTCAGCGCCATTTTTGAATGAATTGCAGAACGTCAGATTTTTGCTGAAATTGTGACCGCGCGGCTTAGGGATTTTTGAAAAAAAAGTTGTTCAGACGTTGAGGGCTAATTCTATTTCCGATGATAAAAACACATATGTTTCCACCGAAAAACCTTCCAGGGGATCGTTTGCAACAGTTTAGCACCATTTTTGAGTGAACTGCAGAACGTCAGAAATTTAGAAGAAATTGTGACCGCGCGGCTTAGGGATTTTTGCAAAAAAAGTTGTTCAGACGTTGAGGGCTAATTCTGTCTCCGATGATAAAAACGCATCTGTTTCCACCGAAAAACCATTCAGGGGATCGTTTGCAACAGTTTAGCACGATTTTTGAGTGAATTGCAGAACGTCAGAAATTTAGAAGAAATTTGCAAAAAAAAGTTGTTGAGACGTTGAGGGCTAATTCTGTTTCCGATGATAAAAACGCATCTGTTTCCACCGAAAAACCTTTCAGGGGATCGTTTGCAACAGTTTAGCAGCATTTTTGAGTGAATTGCAGAACGTCAGTTTTTTCCTGAAATTGTGACCGCGCGGCTTAGGGATTTTTGCAAAAAAAAGTTGTTCAGACGTTGAGGGCTAATTCTGTTTCCCATGATAAAAACGCATCTGTTTCCACCGAAAAAACTTTCAGGGGATCATTTGCAGCAGTTTGGCACCATTATTGAGTGAATTGCAGAACGTCAGAAATTTAGAAGAAATTGTGACCGCGCGGCTTAGGGATTTTTTCAAAAAAACGTTGTTCAGACGTCGAGGGCTAATTCTGTTTCCGATGATAAAAACGCATCTGTTTCCACCGAAAAAACTTTCAGGGGATCGTTTGCAACTGTTTAGCACCATTTTTGAGTGAATTGCAGAACGTCAGAAATTTAGAAGAAATTGTGACCGCGCGGCTTAGGGATTTTTTCAAAAAAAGTTGTTCAGACGTCGAGGGCTAATTCTGTTTCCCATGATCAAAACGCATCTGTTTCCACCGAAAAACATTTCAGGGGATTGTTTGCAACAGTTCAGCGCCATTTTTGTATGAATTGTAGAACGTCAGATTTTTGCTGAAATTGTGACCGCGCGGCTCAGGGATTTTTGCAAAAAAAGTTGTTCAGACATTGAGGGCTAATTCTGTCTCTGATGATAAAAACGCATCTGTTTCCACCAAAAAACCTTTCAGGGGATAGTTTGCAACAGTTTAGCACCATTTTTGAGTGAATTGCAGAACGTCAGATTTTTGCTGAAATTGTGACCGCGCGACTTAGGGATTTTTGCAAAAAAAAGTTGTTCAGACATTGAGGGCTAATTCTGTTTCCCATGATAAAAACGCATCTGTTTCCACCGAAAAACCTTTCAGGGGATCGTTTGCAACAGTTCAGCGCCATTTTTGATTGAATTGCAGAACGTCAGATTTTTGCTGTAATTGTGACCGCGCGGCTTAGGGATTTTATCAAAAAAAGTTTTCAGACTTTCAGGGCTAATTCTATTTCCGATGATAAAAACACATCTGTTTCCACCGAAAAACCTTTCAGGGGATCGTTTGCAACAGTTTAGCACCATTTTTGAGAGAATTGCAGAACGTCAGAAATTTAGAAGAAATTGTGACCGCGCGGCTTAGGGATTTTTGCAAAAAAAAGTTGTTCAGACTTCGAGGGCTAATTCTGTTTCCCATGATAAAAACGCATCTGTTTCCACCAAAAAACCTTTCAGGGGATCGTTTGCAACAGTTCAGCGCCATTTTTGAATGAATTGCAGAACGTCAGATTTTTGCTGAAATTGTGACAGGGCTTAGGGATTTTATCAAAAAAAGTTGTTCAGACGTTGAGGGCTAATTCTATTTCCGATGATGAAAACACATCTGTTTCCACCGAAAAACCTTCCAGGGGATCGTTTGCAACAGTTCAGCGCCATTTTTGAATGAATTGCAGAACGTCAGAAATTTAGAAGAAATTGTGACCGAGCGGCTTAGGGATTTTTGCAAAAAAAGTTGTTCAGACGTTGAGGGCTAATTCTGTCTCTGATGATAAAAACGCATCTGTTTCCACCAAAAAACCTTTCAGGGGATCGTTTGCAACAGTTTAGCACCATTTTTGAGTGAATTGCAGAACGTCAGAAATTTAGAAGAAATTGTGACCGCGCGGCTTAGGGATTTTTTCAAAAAAAGTTGTTCAGACGTCGAGGGCTAATTCTGTTTCCCATGATCAAAACGCATCTGTTTCCCCCGAAAAACCTTTCAGGGGATCGTTTGCAACAGTTTGGCAACATTTTTGAGTGAATTGCAGAACGTCAGATTTTTGCTGAAATTGTGACCGAGCGGCTTAGGGATTTTTGCAAAAAAAGTTGTTCAGACGTTGAGGGCTAATTCTGTCTCTGATGATAAAAACGCATCTGTTTCCACCAAAAAACCTTTCAGGGGATCGTTTGCAACAGTTTAGCACCATTTTTGAGTGAATTGCAGAACGTCAGAAATTTAGAAGAAATTGTGACCGCGCGGCTTAGGGATTTTTGCAAAAAAAAGTTGTTCAGACTTCGAGGGCTAATTCTGTTTCCCATGATAAAAACTCATCTGTTTCCACCAAAAAACCTTTCAGGGGATCGTTTGCAACAGTTTGGCAACATTTTTCAGTGAATTGCAGAACGTCAGATTTTTGCTGAAATTGTGACCGCGCGGCTTAGGGGTTTTTTCAAAAAAATGTTGATCAGACGTCGAGGGCTAATTCTGTTTCCGATGATAAAAACGCATCTGTTTCCACCGAAAAACCTTTCAGGGGATCGTTTGCAACAGTTTAGCACCATTTTTGAGTGAATTGCAGAACGTCAGATTTTTCCTGAAATTGTGACGGCGCGGCTTAGGGATTTTTGCAAAAAAACGTTTTTCAGACGTTGAGGGCTAATTATATTTCCGATGATAAAAACACATCTGTTTCCACCGAAAAACCTTTCAGGGGATCGTTTGCAACAGTTTGGCACCATTTTTGAGTGAATTGCAGAACGTCAGAAATTTAGAAGAAATTGTGAACGCGCGGCTTAGGGATTTTTTCAAAAAAATGTTGATCAGACGTCGAGGGCTAATTCTGTTTCCGATGATAAAAACGCATCTGTTTCCACCGAAAAAACT
The DNA here is from genome assembly GCF_964106915.1 of Podarcis gaigeae. Taxonomy (NCBI): domain Eukaryota; kingdom Metazoa; phylum Chordata; class Lepidosauria; order Squamata; family Lacertidae; genus Podarcis; species Podarcis gaigeae. The sequence continues at coordinate 10,943,266 of NC_139679.1, read as the reverse complement.
TTCAGGGGATCGTTTGCAACTGTTTAGCACCATTTTTGAGTGAATTGCAGAACGTCAGAAATTTAGAAGAAATTGTGACCGCGCGGCTTAGGGATTTTTTCAAAAAAAGTTGTTCAGACGTCGAGGGCTAATTCTGTTTCCCATGATCAAAACGCATCTGTTTCCACCGAAAAACATTTCAGGGGATTGTTTGCAACAGTTCAGCGCCATTTTTGCATGAATTGTAGAACGTCAGATTTTTGCTGAAATTGTGACCGCGCGGCTCAGGGATTTTTGCAAAAAAAGTTGTTCAGACATTGAGGGCTAATTCTGTCTCTGATGATAAAAACGCATCTGTTTCCACCAAAAAACCTTTCAGGGGATAGTTTGCAACAGTTTAGCACCATTTTTGAGTGAATTGCAGAACGTCAGATTTTTGCTGAAATTGTGACCGCGCGACTTAGGGATTTTTGCAAAAAAAAGTTGTTCAGACATTGAGGGCTAATTCTGTTTCCCATGATAAAAACGCATCTGTTTCCACCGAAAAACCTTTCAGGGGATCGTTTGCAACAGTTCAGCGCCATTTTTGATTGAATTGCAGAACGTCAGATTTTTGCTGTAATTGTGACCGCGCGGCTTAGGGATTTTATCAAAAAAAGTTTTCAGACTTTCAGGGCTAATTCTATTTCCGATGATAAAAACACATCTGTTCCCACCGAAAAACATTTCAGGGGATCGTTTGCAACAGTTTAGCACCATTTTTGAGAGAATTGCAGAACGTCAGAAATTTAGAAGAAATTGTGACCGCGCGGCTTAGGGATTTTTGCAAAAAAAAGTTGTTCAGACTTCGAGGGCTAATTCTGTTTCCCATGATAAAAACGCATCTGTTTCCACCAAAAAACCTTTCAGGGGATCGTTTGCAACAGTTCAGCGCCATTTTTGAATGAATTGCAGAACGTCAGATTTTTGCTGAAATTGTGACAGGGCTTAGGGATTTTATCAAAAAAAGTTGTTCAGACGTTGAGGGCTAATTCTATTTCCGATGATGAAAACACATCTGTTTCCACCGAAAAACCTTCCAGGGGATCGTTTGCAACAGTTCAGCGCCATTTTTGAATGAATTGCAGAACGTCAGAAATTTAGAAGAAATTGTGACCGAGCGGCTTAGGGATTTTTGCAAAAAAAGTTGTTCAGACGTTGAGGGCTAATTCTGTCTCTGATGATAAAAACGCATCTGTTTCCACCAAAAAACCTTTCAGGGGATCGTTTGCAACAGTTTAGCACCATTTTTGAGTGAATTGCAGAACGTCAGAAATTTAGAAGAAATTGTGAACGCGCGGCTTAGGGATTTTTTCAAAAAAATGTTGATCAGACGTCGAGGGCTAATTCTGTTTCCGATGATAAAAACGCATCTGTTTCCACCGAAAAAACTTTCAGGGGATCGTTTGCAACTGTTTAGCACCATTTTTGAGTGAATTGCAGAACGTCAGAAATTTAGAAGAAATTGTGACCGCGCGGCTTAGGGATTTTTTCAAAAAAAGTTGTTCAGACGTCGAGGGCTAATTCTGTTTCCCATGATCAAAACGCATCTGTTTCCACCGAAAAACATTTCAGGGGATTGTTTGCAACAGTTCAGCGCCATTTTTGCATGAATTGTAGAACGTCAGATTTTTGCTGAAATTGTGACCGCGCGGCTCAGGGATTTTTGCAAAAAAAGTTGTTCAGACATTGAGGGCTAATTCTGTCTCTGATGATAAAAACGCATCTGTTTCCACCAAAAAACCTTTCAGGGGATAGTTTGCAACAGTTTAGCACCATTTTTGAGTGAATTGCAGAACGTCAGATTTTTGCTGAAATTGTGACCGCGCGACTTAGGGATTTTTGCAAAAAAAAGTTGTTCAGACATTGAGGGCTAATTCTGTTTCCCATGATAAAAACGCATCTGTTTCCACCGAAAAACCTTTCAGGGGATCGTTTGCAACAGTTCAGCGCCATTTTTGATTGAATTGCAGAACGTCAGATTTTTGCTGTAATTGTGACCGCGCGGCTTAGGGATTTTATCAAAAAAAGTTTTCAGACTTTCAGGGCTAATTCTATTTCCGATGATAAAAACACATCTGTTTCCACCGAAAAACCTTTCAGGGGATCGTTTGCAACAGTTTAGCACCATTTTTGAGAGAATTGCAGAACGTCAGAAATTTAGAAGAAATTGTGACCTCGCGGCTTAGGGATTTTTGCAAAAAAAAGTTGTTCAGACTTCGAGGGCTAATTCTGTTTCCCATGATAAAAACGCATCTGTTTCCACCAAAAAACCTTTCAGGGGATCGTTTTCAACAGTTCAGCGCCATTTTTGAATGAATTGCAGAACGTCAGATTTTTGCTGAAATTGTGACAGGGCTTAGAGATTTTATCAAAAAAAGTTGTTCAGACGTTGAGGGCTAATTCTATTTCCGATGATGAAAACACATCTGTTTCCACCGAAAAACCTTCCAGGGGATCGTTTGCAACAGTTCAGCGCCATTTTTGAATGAATTGCAGAACGTCAGAAATTTAGAAGAAATTGTGACCGAGCGGCTTAGGGATTTTTGCAAAAAAAGTTGTTCAGACGTTGAGGGCTAATTCTGTCTCTGATGATAAAAACGCATCTGTTTCCACCAAAAAACCTTTCAGGGGATCGTTTGCAACAGTTTAGCACCATTTTTGAGTGAATTGCAGAACGTCAGAAATTTAGAAGAAATTGTGACCGCGCGGCTTAGGGATTTTTTCAAAAAAAGTTGTTCAGACGTCGAGGGCTAATTCTGTTTCCCATGATCAAAACGCATCTGTTTCCCCCGAAAAACCTTTCAGGGGATCGTTTGCAACAGTTTGGCAACATTTTTGAGTGAATTGCAGAACGTCAGATTTTTGCTGAAATTGTGACCGAGCGGCTTAGGGATTTTTGCAAAAAAAGTTGTTCAGACGTTGAGGGCTAATTCTGTCTCTGATGATAAAAACGCATCTGTTTCCACCAAAAAACCTTTCAGGGGATCGTTTGCAACAGTTTAGCACCATTTTTGAGTGAATTGCAGAACGTCAGAAATTTAGAAGAAATTGTGACCGCGCGGCTTAGGGATTTTTTCAAAAAAAGTTGTTCAGACGTCGAGGGCTAATTCTGTTTCCCATGATCAAAACGCATCTGTTTCCACCGAAAAACATTTCAGGGGATTGTTTGCAACAGTTCAGCGCCATTTTTGCATGAATTGTAGAACGTCAGATTTTTGCTGAAATTGTGACCGCGCGGCTCAGGGATTTTTGCAAAAAAAGTTGTTCAGACATTGAGGGCTAATTCTGTCTCTGATGATAAAAACGCATCTGTTTCCACCAAAAAACCTTTCAGGGGATAGTTTGCAACAGTTTAGCACCATTTTTGAGTGAATTGCAGAACGTCAGATTTTTGCTGAAATTGTGACCGCGCGACTTAGGGATTTTTGCAAAAAAAAGTTGTTCAGACATTGAGGGCTAATTCTGTTTCCCATGATAAAAACGCATCTGTTTCCACCGAAAAACCTTTCAGGGGATCGTTTGCAACAGTTCAGCGCCATTTTTGATTGAATTGCAGAACGTCAGATTTTTGCTGTAATTGTGACCGCGCGGCTTAGGGATTTTATCAAAAAAAGTTTTCAGACTTTCAGGGCTAATTCTATTTCCGATGATAAAAACACATCTGTTTCCACCGAAAAACCTTTCAGGGGATCGTTTGCAACAGTTTAGCACCATTTTTGAGAGAATTGCAGAACGTCAGAAATTTAGAAGAAATTGTGACCGCGCGGCTTAGGGATTTTTGCAAAAAAAAGTTGTTCAGACTTCGAGGGCTAATTCTGTTTCCCATGATAAAAACGCATCTGTTTCCACCAAAAAACCTTTCAGGGGATCGTTTGCAACAGTTCAGCGCCATTTTTGAATGAATTGCAGAACGTCAGATTTTTGCTGAAATTGTGACAGGGCTTAGGGATTTTATCAAAAAACGTTGTTCAGACGTTGAGGGCTAATTCTATTTCCGATGATGAAAACACATCTGTTTCCACCGAAAAACCTTCCAGGGGATCGTTTGCAACAGTTCAGCGCCATTTTTGAATGAATTGCAGAACGTCAGAAATTTAGAAGAAATTGTGACCGAGCGGCTTAGGGATTTTTGCAAAAAAAGTTGTTCAGACGTTGAGGGCTAATTCTGTCTCTGATGATAAAAACGCATCTGTTTCCACCAAAAAACCTTTCAGGGGATCGTTTGCAACAGTTTAGCACCATTTTTGAGTGAATTGCAGAACGTCAGAAATTTAGAAGAAATTGTGAACGCGCGGCTTAGGGATTTTTTCAAAAAAATGTTGATCAGACGTCGAGGGCTAATTCTGTTTCCGATGATAAAAACGCATCTGTTTCCACCGAAAAAACTTTCAGGGGATCGTTTGCAACTGTTTAGCACCATTTTTGAGTGAATTGCAGAACGTCAGAAATTTAGAAGAAATTGTGACCGCGCGGCTTAGGGATTTTTTCAAAAAAAGTTGTTCAGACGTCGAGGGCTAATTCTGTTTCCCATGATCAAAACGCATCTGTTTCCACCGAAAAACATTTCAGGGGATTGTTTGCAACAGTTCAGCGCCATTTTTGCATGAATTGTAGAACGTCAGATTTTTGCTGAAATTGTGACCGCGCGGCTCAGGGATTTTTGCAAAAAAAGTTGTTCAGACATTGAGGGCTAATTCTGTCTCTGATGATAAAAACGCATCTGTTTCCACCAAAAAACCTTTCAGGGGATAGTTTGCAACAGTTTAGCACCATTTTTGAGTGAATTGCAGAACGTCAGATTTTTGCTGAAATTGTGACCGCGCGACTTAGGGATTTTTGCAAAAAAAAGTTGTTCAGACATTGAGGGCTAATTCTGTTTCCCATGATAAAAACGCATCTGTTTCCACCGAAAAACCTTTCAGGGGATCGTTTGCAACAGTTCAGCGCCATTTTTGATTGAATTGCAGAACGTCAGATTTTTGCTGTAATTGTGACCGCGCGGCTTAGGGATTTTATCAAAAAAAGTTTTCAGACTTTCAGGGCTAATTCTATTTCCGATGATAAAAACACATCTGTTTCCACCGAAAAACCTTTCAGGGGATCGTTTGCAACAGTTTAGCACCATTTTTGAGAGAATTGCAGAACGTCAGAAATTTAGAAGAAATTGTGACCTCGCGGCTTAGGGATTTTTGCAAAAAAAAGTTGTTCAGACTTCGAGGGCTAATTCTGTTTCCCATGATAAAAACGCATCTGTTTCCACCAAAAAACCTTTCAGGGGATCGTTTGCAACAGTTCAGCGCCATTTTTGAATGAATTGCAGAACGTCAGATTTTTGCTGAAATTGTGACAGGGCTTAGAGATTTTATCAAAAAAAGTTGTTCAGACGTTGAGGGCTAATTCTATTTCCGATGATGAAAACACATCTGTTTCCACCGAAAAACCTTCCAGGGGATCGTTTGCAACAGTTCAGCGCCATTTTTGAATGAATTGCAGAACGTCAGAAATTTAGAAGAAATTGTGACCGAGCGGCTTAGGGATTTTTGCAAAAAAAGTTGTTCAGACTTCGAGGGCTAATTCTGTCTCTGATGATAAAAACGCATCTGTTTCCACCAAAAAACCTTTCAGGGGATCGTTTGCAACAGTTTAGCACCATTTTTGAGTGAATTGCAGAACGACAGAAATTTAGAAGAAATTGTGACCGCGCGGCTTAGGGATTTTTTCAAAAAAAGTTGTTCAGACGTCGAGGGCTAATTCTGTTTCCCATGATCAAAACGCATCTGTTTCCCCCGAAAAACCTTTCAGGGGATCGTTTGCAACAGTTTGGCAACATTTTTGAGTGAATTGCAGAACGTCAGATTTTTGCTGAAATTGTGACCGAGCGGCTTAGGGATTTTTGCAAAAAAAGTTGTTCAGACGTTGAGGGCTAATTCTGTCTCTGATGATAAAAACGCATCTGTTTCCACCAAAAAACCTTTCAGGGGATCGTTTGCAACAGTTTGGCAACATTTTTCAGTGAATTGCAGAACGTCAGATTTTTGCTGAAATTGTGACCGCGCGGCTTAGGGGTTTTTTCAAAAAAATGTTGATCAGACGTCGAGGGCTAATTCTGTTTCCGATGATAAAAACGCATCTGTTTCCACCGAAAAACCTTTCAGGGGATCGTTTGCAACAGTTTAGCACGATTTTTGAGTGAATTGCAGAACGTCAGAAATTTAGAAGAAATTTGCAAAAAAAAGTTGTTGAGACGTTGAGGGCTAATTCTGTTTCCGATGATAAAAACGCATCTGTTTCCACCGAAAAACCTTTCAGGGGATCGTTTGCAACAGTTTAGCAGCATTTTTGAGTGAATTGCAGAACGTCAGTTTTTTCCTGAAATTGTGACCGCGCGGCTTAGGGATTTTTGCAAGGTTGTTCAGACGTTGAGGCTAATTCTGTTCCCCATGATAAAAACTCATCTGTTTCCACGCAAAAAACCTTTCAGGGGGATAGTTTGCAACAGTTTGGCAATATTTTTGAGTGAATTGCAGAACGTCAGATTTTTGCTGAAATTGTGACCGTGCGGCTTAGGGTTTTTTTCAAAAAAATGTTGATCAGACGTCGAGGGCTAATTCAGTATCCGATGATAAAAACGCATCTGTTTCCACCGAAAACCTTTCAGGGGATCGTTTGCAACAGTTTAGCACCAATTTTGAGTGAATTGCAGAACGTCAGAAATTTAGAAGAAATTGTGACCGCGCGGCTTAGGGATTTTTTCAAAAAAAGTTGCTCAGACGTCGAGGGCTAATTCTGTTTCCCATGATCAAAACGCATCTGTTTGCACCGAAAAACCTTTCAGGGGATCGTTTGCAACAGTTCAGCGCCATTTTTTGAATGAATTGCAGAACGTCAGATTTTTGCTGAAATTGTGACAGCGCGGCTTAGGGATTTTTGCAAAAAAAGTTGTTGAGACTTTGAGGGCTAATTCTGTCTCTGATGATAAAAACGCATCTGTTTCCACCAAAAAACCTTTCAGGGGATCGTTTGCAACGGTTTAGCACCATTTTTGAGTGAATTGCAGAACGTCAGAAATTTAGAAGAAATTTGCAAAAAAAAAGTTCTTCAGACGTTGAGGGCTAATTATATTTCCGATGATAAAAACACATCTGTTTTCACTGAAAAACCTTTCAGGGGATCGTTTGCAACAGTTTGGCACCATTTTTGAGTGAATTGCAGAAGTCAGATTTTTGCTGAAATTGTGACCGCCCGGCTTAGGGATTTTTGCAAAGAAAAAGTTGTTCAGACATTGAGGGCTAATTCTGTTTCCCATGATAAAAACGCATCTGTTTCCACTGAAAAACATTTCAGGGGATCGTTTGCAACAGTTCAGCGCCATTTTTGAATGAATTGCAGAACGTCAGAAATTTAGAAGAAATTGTGACCGCGCGGCTTAGGGATTTTTGCAAAAAAAAGGTGGTCAGACTTCGAGGGGCCTAATTCTGTTTCCCATGATAAAACGCATCTGTTTCCACCGAAAAAACTTTCAGGGGATCATTTGCAGCAGTTTGGCACCATTATTGAGTGAATTGCAGAACGTCAGAAATTTAGAAGAAATTGTGACCGCGCGGCTTAGGGATTTTTTCAAAAAAACGTTGTTCAGACGTCGAGGGCTAATTCTGTTTCCGATGATAAAAACGCATCTGTTTCCACCGAAAAAACTTTCAGGGGATCGTTTGCAACTGTTTAGCACCATTTTTGAGTGAATTGCAGAACGTCAGAAATTTAGAAGAAATTGTGACCGCGCGGCTTAGGGAATTTTTTCAAAAAAAGTTGTTCAGACGTCGAGGGCTAATTCTGTTTCCCATGATCAAAACGCATCTGTTTCCACCGAAAAACATTTCAGGGGATTGTTTGCAACAGTTCAGCGCCATTTTTGCATGAATTGTAGAACGTCAGATTTTTGCTGAAATTGTGACCGCGCGGCTCAGGGATTTTTGCAAAAAAAGTTGTTCAGACATTGAGGGCTAATTCTGTCTCTAATGATAAAAACGCATCTGTTTCCACCAAAAAACCTTTCAGGGGATAGTTTGCAACAGTTTAGCACCATTTTTGAGTGAATTGCAGAACGTCAGATTTTTGCTGAAATTGTGACCGCGCGACTTAGGGATTTTTGCAAAAAAAAGTTGTTCAGACATTGAGGGCTAATTCTGTTTCCCATGATAAAAACGCATCTGTTTCCACCGAAAAACCTTTCAGGGGATCGTTTGCAACAGTTCAGCGCCATTTTTGATTGAATTGCAGAACGTCAGATTTTTGCTGTAATTGTGACCGCGCGGCTTAGGGATTTTATCAAAAAAAGTTTTCAGACTTTCAGGGCTAATTCTATTTCCGATGATAAAAACACATCTGTTTCCACCGAAAAACCTTTCAGGGGATCGTTTGCAACAGTTTAGCACCATTTTTGAGAGAATTGCAGAACGTCAGAAATTTAGAAGAAATTGTGACCGCGCGGCTTAGGGATTTTTGCAAAAAAAAGTTGTTCAGACTTCGAGGGCTAATTCTGTTTCCCATGATAAAAACGCATCTGTTTCCACCAAAAAACCTTTCAGGGGATCGTTTGCAACAGTTCAGCGCCATTTTTCAATGAATTGCAGAACGTCAGATTTTTGCTGAAATTGTGACAGGGCTTAGGGATTTTATCAAAAAAAGTTGTTCAGACGTTGAGGGCTAATTCTATTTCCGATGATGAAAACACATCTGTTTCCACCGAAAAACCTTCCAGGGGATCGTTTGCAACAGTTCAGCGCCATTTTTGAATGAATTGCAGAACGTCAGAAATTTAGAAGAAATTGTGACCGAGCGGCTTAGGGATTTTTGCAAAAAAAGTTGTTCAGACGTTGAGGGCTAATTCTGTCTCTGATGATAAAAACGCATCTGTTTCCACCAAAAAACCTTTCAGGGGATCGTTTGCAACAGTTTAGCACCATTTTTGAGTGAATTGCAGAACGTCAGAAATTTAGAAGAAATTGTGACCGCGCGGCTTAGGGATTTTTGCAAAAAAAAGTTGTTCAGACTTCGAGGGCTAATTCTGTTTCCCATGATAAAAACTCATCTGTTTCCACCAAAAAACCTTTCAGGGGATCGTTTGCAACAGTTTGGCAACATTTTTCAGTGAATTGCAGAACGTCAGATTTTTGCTGAAATTGTGACCGCGCGGCTTAGGGGTTTTTTCAAAGAAATGTTGATCAGACGTCGAGGGCTAATTCTGTTTCCGATGATAAAAACGCATCTGTTTCCACCGAAAAACCTTTCAGGGGATCGTTTGCAACAGTTTAGCACCATTTTTGAGTGAATTGCAGAACGTCAGATTTTTCCTGAAATTGTGACGGCGCGGCTTAGGGATTTTTGCAAAAAAACGTTTTTCAGACGTTGAGGGCTAATTATATTTCCGATGATAAAAACACATCTGTTTCCACCGAAAAACCTTTCAGGGGATCGTTTGCAACAGTTTGGCACCATTTTTGAGTGAATTGCAGAACGTCAGAAATTTAGAAGAAATTGTGAACGCGCGGCTTAGGGATTTTTTCAAAAAAATGTTGATCAGACGTCGAGGGCTAATTCTGTTTCCGATGATAAAAACGCATCTGTTTCCACCGAAAAAACTTTCAGGGGATCGTTTGCAACTGTTTAGCACCATTTTTGAGTGAATTGCAGAACGTCAGAAATTTAGAAGAAATTGTGACCGCGCGGCTTAGGGATTTTTTCAAAAAAAGTTGTTCAGACGTCGAGGGCTAATTCTGTTTCCCATGATCAAAACGCATCTGTTTCCACCGAAAAACATTTCAGGGGATTGTTTGCAACAGTTCAGCGCCATTTTTGCATGAATTGTAGAACGTCAGATTTTTGCTGAAATTGTGACCGCGCGGCTCAGGGATTTTTGCAAAAAAAGTTGTTGAGACTTTGAGGGCTAATTCTGTCTCTGATGATAAAAACGCATCTGTTTCCACCAAAAAACCTTTCAGGGGATCGTTTGCAACGGTTTAGCACCATTTTTGAGTGAATTGCAGAACGTCAGAAATTTAGAAGAAATTTGCAAAAAAAAGTTCTTCAGACGTTGAGGGCTAATTATATTTCCGATGATAAAAACACATCTGTTTTCACTGAAAAACCTTTCAGGGGATCGTTTGCAACAGTTTGGCACCATTTTTGAGTGAATTGCAGAACGTCAGATTTTTGCTGAAATTGTGACCGCCCGGCTTAGGGATTTTTGCAAAGAAAAGTTGTTCAGACATTGAGGGCTAATTCTGTTTCCCATGATAAAAACGCATCTGTTTCCACTGAAAAACATTTCAGGGGATCGTTTGCAACAGTTCAGCGCCATTTTTGAATGAATTGCAGAACGTCAGAAATTTAGAAGAAATTGTGACCGCGCGGCTTAGGGATTTTTGCAAAAAAAAGGTGGTCAGACTTCGAGGGCTAATTCTGTTTCCCATGATAAAAACGCATCTGTTTCCACCGAAAAAACTTTCAGGGGATCATTTGCAGCAGTTTGGCACCATTATTGAGTGAATTGCAGAACGTCAGAAATTTAGAAGAAATTGTGACCGCGCGGCTTAGGGATTTTTTCAAAAAAACGTTGTTCAGACGTCGAGGGCTAATTCTGTTTCCGATGATAAAAACGCATCTGTTTCCACCGAAAAAACTTTCAGGGGATCGTTTGCAACTGTTTAGCACCATTTTTGAGTGAATTGCAGAACGTCAGAAATTTAGAAGAAATTGTGACCGCGCGGCTTAGGGATTTTTTCAAAAAAAGTTGTTCAGACGTCGAGGGCTAATTCTGTTTCCCATGATCAAAACGCATCTGTTTCCACCGAAAAACATTTCAGGGGATTGTTTGCAACAGTTCAGCGCCATTTTTGCATGAATTGTAGAACGTCAGATTTTTGCTGAAATTGTGACCGCGCGGCTCAGGGATTTTTGCAAAAAAAGTTGTTCAGACATTGAGGGCTAATTCTGTCTCTAATGATAAAAACGCATCTGTTTCCACCAAAAAACCTTTCAGGGGATAGTTTGCAACAGTTTAGCACCATTTTTGAGTGAATTGCAGAACGTCAGATTTTTGCTGAAATTGTGACCGCGCGACTTAGGGATTTTTGCAAAAAAAAGTTGTTCAGACATTGAGGGCTAATTCTGTTTCCCATGATAAAAACGCATCTGTTTCCACCGAAAAACCTTTCAGGGGATCGTTTGCAACAGTTCAGCGCCATTTTTGATTGAATTGCAGAACGTCAGATTTTTGCTGTAATTGTGACCGCGCGGCTTAGGGATTTTATCAAAAAAAGTTTTCAGACTTTCAGGGCTAATTCTATTTCCGATGATAAAAACACATCTGTTTCCACCGAAAAACCTTTCAGGGGATCGTTTGCAACAGTTTAGCACCATTTTTGAGAGAATTGCAGAACGTCAGAAATTTAGAAGAAATTGTGACCGCGCGGCTTAGGGATTTTTGCAAAAAAAAGTTGTTCAGACTTCGAGGGCTAATTCTGTTTCCCATGATAAAAACGCATCTGTTTCCACCAAAAAACCTTTCAGGGGATCGTTTGCAACAGTTCAGCGCCATTTTTCAATGAATTGCAGAACGTCAGATTTTTGCTGAAATTGTGACAGGGCTTAGGGATTTTATCAAAAAAAGTTGTTCAGACGTTGAGGGCTAATTCTATTTCCGATGATGAAAACACATCTGTTTCCACCGAAAAACCTTCCAGGGGATCGTTTGCAACAGTTCAGCGCCATTTTTGAATGAATTGCAGAACGTCAGAAATTTAGAAGAAATTGTGACCGAGCGGCTTAGGGATTTTTGCAAAAAAAGTTGTTCAGACGTTGAGGGCTAATTCTGTCTCTGATGATAAAAACGCATCTGTTTCCACCAAAAAACCTTTCAGGGGATCGTTTGCAACAGTTTAGCACCATTTTTGAGTGAATTGCAGAACGTCAGAAATTTAGAAGAAATTGTGACCGCGCGGCTTAGGGATTTTTGCAAAAAAAAGTTGTTCAGACTTCGAGGGCTAATTCTGTTTCCCATGATAAAAACTCATCTGTTTCCACCAAAAAACCTTTCAGGGGATCGTTTGCAACAGTTTGGCAACATTTTTCAGTGAATTGCAGAACGTCAGATTTTTGCTGAAATTGTGACCGCGCGGCTTAGGGGTTTTTTCAAAAAAATGTTGATCAGACGTCGATGGCTAATTCTGTTTCCGATGATAAAAACGCATCTGTTTCCACCGAAAAACCTTTCAGGGGATCGTTTGCAACAGTTTAGCACCATTTTTGAGTGAATTGCAGAACGTCAGATTTTTCCTGAAATTGTGACGGCGCGGCTTAGGGATTTTTGCAAAAAAACGTTTTTCAGACGTTGAGGGCTAATTATATTTCCGATGATAAAAACACATCTGTTTCCACCGAAAAACCTTTCAGGGGATCGTTTGCAACAGTTTGGCACCATTTTTGAGTGAATTGCAGAACGTCAGAAATTTAGAAGAAATTGTGAACGCGCGGCTTAGGGATTTTTTCAAAAAAATGTTGATCAGACGTCGAGGGCTAATTCTGTTTCCGATGATAAAAACGCATCTGTTTCCACCGAAAAAACTTTCAGGGGATCGTTTGCAACTGTTTAGCACCATTTTTGAGTGAATTGCAGAACGTCAGAAATTTAGAAGAAATTGTGACCGCGCGGCTTAGGGATTTTTTCAAAAAAAGTTGTTCAGACGTCGAGGGCTAATTCTGTTTCCCATGATCAAAACGCATCTGTTTCCACCGAAAAACATTTCAGGGGATTGTTTGCAACAGTTCAGCGCCATTTTTGCATGAATTGTAGAACGTCAGATTTTTGCTGAAATTGTGACCGCGCGGCTCAGGGATTTTTGCAAAAAAAGTTGTTCAGACATTGAGGGCTAATTCTGTCTCTGATGATAAAAACGCATCTGTTTCCACCAAAAAACCTTTCAGGGGATAGTTTGCAACAGTTTAGCACCATTTTTGAGTGAATTGCAGAACGTCAGATTTTTGCTGAAATTGTGACCGCGCGACTTAGGGATTTTTGCAAAAAAAAGTTGTTCAGACATTGAGGGCTAATTCTGTTTCCCATGATAAAAACGCATCTGTTTCCACCGAAAAACCTTTCAGGGGATCGTTTGCAACAGTTCAGCGCCATTTTTGATTGAATTGCAGAACGTCAGATTTTTGCTGTAATTGTGACCGCGCGGCTTAGGGATTTTATCAAAAAAAGTTTTCAGACTTTCAGGGCTAATTCTATTTCCGATGATAAAAACACATCTGTTTCCACCGAAAAACCTTTCAGGGGATCGTTTGCAACAGTTTAGCACCATTTTTGAGAGAATTGCAGAACGTCAGAAATTTAGAAGAAATTGTGACCGCGCGGCTTAGGGATTTTTGCAAAAAAAAGTTGTTCAGACTTCGAGGGCTAATTCTGTTTCCCATGATAAAAACGCATCTGTTTCCACCAAAAAACCTTTCAGGGGATCGTTTGCAACAGTTCAGCGCCATTTTTGAATGAATTGCAGAACGTCAGATTTTTGCTGAAATTGTGACAGGGCTTAGGGATTTTATCAAAAAAAGTTGTTCAGACGTTGAGGGCTAATTCTATTTCCGATGATGAAAACACATCTGTTTCCACCGAAAAACCTTCCAGGGGATCGTTTGCAACAGTTCAGCGCCATTTTTGAATGAATTGCAGAACGTCAGAAATTTAGAAGAAATTGTGACCGAGCGGCTTAGGGATTTTTGCAAAAAAAGTTGTTCAGACGTTGAGGGCTAATTCTGTCTCTGATGATAAAAACGCATCTGTTTCCACCAAAAAACCTTTCAGGGGATCGTTTGCAACAGTTTAGCACCATTTTTGAGTGAATTGCAGAACGTCAGAAACTTAGAAGAAATTGTGACCGCGCGGCTTAGGGATTTTTGCAAAAAAAAGTTGTTCAGACATTGAGGGCTAATTCTGTTTCCCATGATAAAAACGCATCTGTTTCCACCAAAAAACCTTTCAGGGGATCGTTTGCAACAGTTCAGCGCCATTTTTGAATGAATTGCAGAACGTCAGATTTTTGCTGAAATTGTGACAGGGCTTAGGGATTTTATCAAAAAAAGTTGTTCAGACTTCGAGGGCTAATTCTGTTTCCCATGATAAAAACGCATCTGTTTCCACCGAAAAACCTTCCAGGGGATCGTTTGCAACAGTTCAGCGCCATTTTTGAATGAATTGCAGAACGTCAGAAATTTAGAAGAAATTGTGACCGAGCGGCTTAGGGATTTTTGCAAAAAAAGTTGTTCAGACGTTGAGGGCTAATTCTGTCTCTGATGATAAAAACGCATCTGTTTCCACCAAAAAACCTTTCAGGGGATCGTTTGCAACAGTTTAGCACCATTTTTGAGTGAATTGCAGAACGTCAGAAATTTAGAAGAAATTGTGACCGCGCGGCTTAGGGATTTTTTCAAAAAAAGTTGTTCAGACGTCGAGGGCTAATTCTGTTTCCCATGATCAAAACGCATCTGTTTCCCCCGAAAAACCTTTCAGGGGATCGTTTGCAACAGTTTGGCAACATTTTTGAGTGAATTGCAGAACGTCAGATTTTTGCTGAAATTGTGACCGAGCGGCTTAGGGATTTTTGCAAAAAAAGTTGTTCAGACGTTGAGGGCTAATTCTGTCTCTGATGATAAAAACGCATCTGTTTCCACCAAAAAACCTTTCAGGGGATCGTTTGCAACAGTTTAGCACCATTTTTGAGTGAATTGCAGAACGTCAGAAATTTAGAAGAAATTGTGACCGCGCGGCTTAGGGATTTTTGCAAAAAAAAGTTGTTCAGACTTCGAGGGCTAATTCTGTTTCCCATGATAAAAACTCATCTGTTTCCACCAAAAAACCTTTCAGGGGATCGTTTGCAACAGTTTGGCAACATTTTTCAGTGAATTGCAGAACGTCAGATTTTTGCTGAAATTGTGACCGCGCGGCTTAGGGGTTTTTTCAAAAAAATGTTGATCAGACGTCGAGGGCTAATTCTGTTTCCGATGATAAAAACGCATCTGTTTCCACCGAAAAACCTTTCAGGGGATCGTTTGCAACAGTTTAGCACCATTTTTGAGTGAATTGCAGAACGTCAGATTTTTCCTGAAATTGTGACGGCGCGGCTTAGGGATTTTTGCAAAAAAACGTTTTTCAGACGTTGAGGGCTAATTATATTTCCGATGATAAAAACACATCTGTTTCCACCGAAAAACCTTTCAGGGGATCGTTTGCAACAGTTTGGCACCATTTTTGAGTGAATTGCAGAACGTCAGAAATTTAGAAGAAATTGTGAACGCGCGGCTTAGGGATTTTTTCAAAAAAATGTTGATCAGACGTCGAGGGCTAATTCTGTTTCCGATGATAAAAACGCATCTGTTTCCACCGAAAAACCTTTCAGGGGATCGTTTGCAACAGTTTGGCACCATTTTTGAATGAATTGCAGAACGTCAGAAATTTAGAAGAAATTGTGACCGCGCGGCTTAGGGATTTTTGCAAAAAAAGTTGTTCAGACGTTGAGGGCTAATTATATTTCCGATCATAAAAACACATCTGTTTCCACCGAAAAACCTTTCAGGGGATCGTTTGCAACAGTTTGGCACCATTTTTGAGTGAATTGCAGAACGTCAGAAATTTAGAAGAAATTGTGAACGCGCGGCTTAGGGATTTTTTCAAAAAAATGTTGATCAGACGTCGAGGGCTAATTCTGTTTCCGATGATAAAAACGCATCTGTTTCCACCGAAAAACCTTTCAGGGGATCGTTTGCAACAGTTTAGCACCATTTTTGAGTGAATTGCAGAACGTCAGATTTTTTCTGAAATTGTGACGGCGCGGCTTAGGGATTTTTGCAAAAAAAAGTTTTTCAGACGTTGAGGGCTAATTATATTTCCGATGATAAAAACACATCTGTTTCCACCGAAAAACCTTTCAGGGGATCGTTTGCAACAGTTTGGCACCATTTTTGAGTGAATTGCAGAACGTCAGAAATTTAGAAGAAATTGTGAACGCGCGGCTTAGGGATTTTTTCAAAAAAATGTTGATCAGACGTCGAGGGCTAATTCTGTTTCCGATGATAAAAACGCATCTGTTTCCACCGAAAAACCTTTCAGGGGATCGTTTGCAACAGTTTGGCACCATTTTTGAATGAATTGCAGAACGTCAGAAATTTAGAAGAAATTGTGACCGCGCGGCTTAGGGATTTTTGCAAAAAAAGTTGTTCAGACGTCGAGGGCTAATTCTGTCTCTGATGATAAAAACGCATCTGTTTCCACCAAAAAACCTTTCAGGGGATCGTTTGCAACAGTTTAGCACCATTTTTGAGTGAATTGCAGAACGTCAGAAATTTAGAAGAAATTGTGACCGCGCGGCTTAGGGATTTTTGTAAAAAAAGGTTGTTCAGACGTTGAGGGCTAATTCTGTTTCCCATGATAAAAACTCATCTGTTTCCACCAAAAAACCTTTCAGGGGATCGTTTGCAACAGTTTGGCAACATTTTTGAGTGAATTGCAGAACGTCAGATTTTTGCTGAAATTGTGACCGCGCGGCTTAGGGGTTTTTTCAAAAAAATGTTGATCAGACGTTGAGGGCTAATTCTGTTTCCGATGATAAAAACGCATCTGTTTCCACCGAAAAACCTTTCAGGGGATCGTTTGCAACAGTTTAGCACCATTTTTGAGTGAATTGCAGAACGTCAGATTTTTCCTGAAATTGTGACCGCGCGGCTTAGGGATTTTTGCAAAAAAAAGTTGTTCAGACGTTGAGGGCTAATTATATTTCCGATGATAAAAACACATCTGTTTCCACCGAAAAACCTTTCAGGGGATCGTTTGCAACAGTTTGGCACCATTTTTGAGTGAATTGCAGAAGGTCAGTTTTTTCCTGAAATTGTGACCGCGCGGCTTAGGGGTTTTTTCAAAAAAATGTTGATCAGACGTCGAGGGCTAATTCTGTTTCCGATGATAAAAACGCATCTGTTTCCACCGAAAAACCTTTCAGGGGATCGTTTGCAACAGTTTAGCACCATTTTTGAGTGAATTGCAGAACGTCAGATTTTTCCTGAAATTGTGACCGCGCGGCTTAGGGATCTTTGCAAAAAAAAATTGTTCAGACGTTGAGGGCTAATTATATTTCCGATGATAAAAACACATCTGTTTCCACCGAAAAACATTTCAGGGGATCGTTTGCAACAGTTTGGCACCATTTTTGAGTGAATTGCAGAAGGTCAGTTTTTTCCTGAAATTGTGACCGCGCGGCTTAGGGATTTTTGCAAAAAAAAGTTGTTCAGACATTGAGGGCTAATTCTGTTTCCCATGATAAAAACGCATCTGTTTCCACCGAAAAACCTTTCAGGGGATCGTTTGCAACAGTTTAGCACCATTTTTGAGTGAATTGCAGAACGTCAGAAATTTAGAAGAAATTTGCAAAAAAAAGTTGTTCAGACCTTGAGGGCTAATTCTGTTTCCGATGATAAAAACGCATCTGTTTCCACTGAAAAACATTTCAGGGGATCGTTTGCAACAGTTCAGTGCAATTTTTGAATGAATTGCAGAACGTCAGAAATTTAGAAGAAATTGTGACCGCGCGGCTTAGGGATTTTTGCAAAAAAAGTTGTTCAGACGTCGAGGGCTAATTCTGTCTCTGATGATAAAAACGCATCTGTTTCCACCGAAAAACCTTTCAGGGGATCGTTTGCAACAGTTTGGCACCATTTTTGAGTGAATTGCAGAACGTCAGAAATTTAGAAGAAATTGTGACCGCGCGGCTTAGGGATTTTTTCAAAAAAACGTTGTTCAGACGTCGAGGGCTAATTCTGTTTCCGATGATAAAAACGCATCTGTTTTCACTGAAAAACCTTTCAGGGGATCGTTTGCAACAGTTTGGCACCATTTTTGAGTGAATTGCAGAACGTCAGATTTTTGCTGAAATTGTGACCGCCCGGCTTAGGGATTTTTGCAAAAAAAAGTTGTTCAGACATTGAGGGCTAATTCTGTTTCCCATGATAAAAACGCATCTGTTTCCACTGAAAAACATTTCAGGGGATCGTTTGCAACAGTTCAGCGCCATTTTTGAATGAATTGCAGAACGTCAGAAATTTAGAAGAAATTGTGACCGCGCGGCTTAGGGATTTTTGCAAAAAAAAGGTGGTCAGACTTCGAGGGCTAATTCTGTTTCCCATGATAAAAACGCATCTGTTTCCACCGAAAAAACTTTCAGGGGATCATTTGCAGCAGTTTGGCACCATTATTGAGTGAATTGCAGAACGTCAGAAATTTAGAAGAAATTGTGACCGCGCGGCTTAGGGATTTTTTCAAAAAAACGTTGTTCAGACGTCGAGGGCTAATTCTGTTTCCGATGATAAAAACGCATCTGTTTCCACCGAAAAAACTTTCAGGGGATCGTTTGCAACTGTTTAGCACCATTTTTGAGTGAATTGCAGAACGTCAGAAATTTAGAAGAAATTGTGACCGCGCGGCTTAGGGATTTTTTCAAAAAAAGTTGTTCAGACGTCGAGGGCTAATTCTGTTTCCCATGATCAAAACGCATCTGTTTCCACCGAAAAACATTTCAGGGGATTGTTTGCAACAGTTCAGCGCCATTTTTGCATGAATTGTAGAACGTCAGATTTTTGCTGAAATTGTGACCGCGCGGCTCAGGGATTTTTGCAAAAAAAGTTGTTCAGACATTGAGGGCTAATTCTGTCTCTGATGATAAAAACGCATCTGTTTCCACCAAAAAACCTTTCAGGGGATAGTTTGCAACAGTTTAGCACCATTTTTGAGTGAATTGCAGAACGTCAGATTTTTGCTGAAATTGTGACCGCGCGACTTAGGGATTTTTGCAAAAAAAAGTTGTTCAGACATTGAGGGCTAATTCTGTTTCCCATGATAAAAACGCATCTGTTTCCAACGAAAAACCTTTCAGGGGATCGTTTGCAACAGTTCAGCGCCATTTTTGATTGAATTGCAGAACGTCAGATTTTTGCTGTAATTGTGACCGCGCGGCTTAGGGATTTTATCAAAAAAAGTTTTCAGACTTTCAGGGCTAATTCTATTTCCGATGATAAAAACACATCTGTTTCCACCGAAAAACCTTTCAGGGGATCGTTTGCAACAGTTTAGCACCATTTTTGAGTGAATTGCAGAACGTCAGAAATTTAGAAGAAATTGTGACCGCGCGGCTTAGGGATTTTTGCAAAAAAAAGTTGTTCAGACTTCGAGGGCTAATTCTGTTTCCCATGATAAAAACGCATCTGTTTCCACCAAAAAACCTTTCAGGGGATCGTTTGCAACAGTTCAGCGCCATTTTTGAATGAATTGCAGAACGTCAGATTTTTGCTGAAATTGTGACAGGGCTTAGGGATTTTATCAAAAAAAGTTGTTCAGACGTTGAGGGCTAATTCTATTTCCGATGATGAAAACACATCTGTTTCCACCGAAAAACCTTCCAGGGGATCGTTTGCAACAGTTCAGCGCCATTTTTGAATGAATTGCAGAACGTCAGAAATTTAGAAGAAATTGTGACCGAGCGGCTTAGGGATTTTTGCAAAAAAAGTTGTTCAGACGTTGAGGGCTAATTCTGTCTCTGATGATAAAAACGCATCTGTTTCCACCAAAAAACCTTTCAGGGGATCGTTTGCAACAGTTTAGCACCATTTTTGAGTGAATTGCAGAACGTCAGAAATTTAGAAGAAATTGTGACCGCGCGGCTTAGGGATTTTTTCAAAAAAAGTTGTTCAGACGTCGAGGGCTAATTCTGTTTCCCATGATCAAAACGCATCTGTTTCCCCCGAAAAAGCTTTCAGGGGATCGTTTGCAACAGTTTGGCAACATTTTTGAGTGAATTGCAGAACGTCAGATTTTTGCTGAAATTGTGACCGAGCGGCTTAGGGATTTTTGCAAAAAAAGTTGTTCAGACGTTGTGGGCTAATTCTGTCTCTGATGATAAAAACGCATCTGTTTCCACCAAAAAACCTTTCAGGGGATCGTTTGCAACAGTTTAGCACCATTTTTGAGTGAATTGCAGAACGTCAGAAATTTAGAAGAAATTGTGACCGCGCGGCTTAGGGATTTTTGCAAAAAAAAGTTGTTCAGACATTGAGGGCTAATTCTGTTTCCCATGATAAAAACTCATCTGTTTCCACCAAAAAACCTTTCAGGGGATCGTTTGCAACAGTTTGGCAACATTTTTCAGTGAATTGCAGAACGTCAGATTTTTGCTGAAATTGTGACCGCGCGGCTTAGGGGTTTTTTCAAAAAAATGTTGATCAGACGTCGAGGGCTAATTCTGTTTCCGATGATAAAAACGCATCTGTTTCCACCGAAAAACCTTTCAGGGGATCGTTTGCAACAGTTTAGCACCATTTTTGAGTGAATTGCAGAACGTCAGATTTTTCCTGAAATTGTGACGGCGCGGCTTAGGGATTTTTGCAAAAAAAAGTTGTTCAGACGTTGAGGGCTAATTATATTTCCGATGATAAAAACACATCTGTTTCCACCGAAAAACCTTTCAGGGGATCGTTTGCAACAGTTTGGCACCATTTTTGAGTGAATTGCAGAACGTCAGAAATTTAGAAGAAATTGTGAACGCGCGGCTTAGGGATTTTTTCAAAAAAATGTTGATCAGACGTCGAGGGCTAATTCTGTTTCCGATGATAAAAACGCATCTGTTTCCACCGAAAAACCTTTCAGGGGATCGTTTGCAACAGTTTGGCACCATTTTTGAATGAATTGCAGAACGTCAGAAATTTAGAAGAAATTGTGACCGCGCGGCTTAGGGATTTTTGCAAAAAAAGTTGTTCAGACGTCGAGGGCTAATTCTGTTTCCCATGATAAAAACGCATCTGTTTCCACCAAAAAACCTTTCAGGGGATCGTTTGCAACAGTTTAGCACCATTTTTGAGTGAATTGCAGAACGTCAGAAATTTAGAAGAAATTGTGACCGCGCGGCTTAGGGATTTTTGTAAAAAAAGGTTGTTCAGACGTTGAGGGCTAATTCTGTTTCCCATGATAAAAACTCATCTGTTTCCACCGAAAAACCTTTCAGGGGATCGTTTGCAACAGTTTGGCAACATTTTTGAGTGAATTGCAGAACGTCAGATTTTTGCTGAAATTGTGACCGCGCGGCTTAGGGGTTTTTTCAAAAAAATGTTGATCAGACGTCGAGGGCTAATTCTGTTTCCGATGATAAAAACGCATCTGTTTCCACCGAAAAACCTTTCAGGGGATCGTTTGCAACAGTTTAGCACCATTTTTGAGTGAATTGCAGAACGTCAGATTTTTCCTGAAATTGTGACCGCGCGGCTTAGGGATTTTTGCAAAAAAAAATTGTTCAGACGTTGAGGGCTAATTATATTTCCGATGATAAAAACACATCTGTTTCCACCGAAAAACCTTTCAGGGGATCGTTTGCAACAGTTTGGCACCATTTTTGAGTGAATTGCAGAAGGTCAGTTTTTTCCTGAAATTGTGACCGCGCGGCTTAGGGATTTTTGCAAAAAAAAGTTGTTCAGACATTGAGGGCTAATTCTGTTTCCCATGATAAAAACGCATCTGTTTCCACCGAAAAACCTTTCAGGGGATCGTTTGCAACAATTTAGCACCATTTTTGAGTGAATTGCAGAACGTCAGAAATTTAGAAGAAATTTGCAAAAAAAAGTTGTTCAGACCTTGAGGGCTAATTCTGTTTCCGATGATAAAAACGCATCTGTTTCCACTGAAAAACATTTCAGGGGATCGTTTGCAACAGTTCAGTGCAATTTTTGAATGAATTGCAGAACGTCAGAAATTTAGAAGAAATTGTGACCGCGCGGCTTAGGGATTTTTGCAAAAAAAGTTGTTCAGACGTCGAGGGCTAATTCTGTCTCTGATGATAAAAACGCATCTGTTTCCACCGAAAAACCTTTCAGGAGATCGTTTGCAACAGTTCAGCGCCATTT
Organism: Podarcis gaigeae; assembly: GCF_964106915.1. Classification (NCBI taxonomy): domain Eukaryota; kingdom Metazoa; phylum Chordata; class Lepidosauria; order Squamata; family Lacertidae; genus Podarcis; species Podarcis gaigeae. The sequence goes on along the minus strand of NC_139679.1, from coordinate 10,921,258 downwards.
TTGAATGAATTGCAGAACGTCAGATTTTTGCTGTAATTGTGACCGCGCGGCTTAGGGATTTTATCAAAAAAAGTTTTCAGACTTTCAGGGCTAATTCTATTTCCGATGATGAAAACACATCTGTTTCCACTGAAAAACATTTCAGGGGATCGTTTGCAACAGTTCAGCGCCATTTTTGAATGAATTGCAGAACGTCAGAAATTTAGAAGAAATTGTGACCGCGCGGCTTAGGGATTTTTGCAAAAAAATGTTGTTCAGACTTCGAGGGCTAATTCTGTCTCTGATGATAAAAACGCATCTGTTTCCACCGAAAAACCTTTCAAGGGATCATTTGCAGCAGTTTGGCACCATTTTTGAGTGAATTGCAGAACGTCAGTTTTTTCCTGAAATTGTGACCGCGCGGCTTAGAGATTTTTCCAAAAAAAGGTTGTTCAGACATTGAGGGCTAATTCTGTTTCCCATGATAAAAACTCATCTGTTTCCACCAAAAAACCTTTCAGGGGATCGTTTGCAACAGTTTGGCAACATTTTTGAGTGAATTGCAGAACGTCAGATTTTTGCTGAAATTGTGACCGAGCGGCTTAGGGATTTTTGCAGAAAAAGTTGTTCAGACGTTGAGGACTAATTCTGTCTCTGATGATAAAAACGCATCTGTTTCCACCAAAAAACCTTTCAGGGGATCGTTTGCAACAGTTTAGCACCATTTTTGAGTGAATTACAGAACGTCAGAAATTTAGAAGAAATTGTGACCGCGCGGCTTAGGGATTTTTTCAAAAAAAGTTGTTCAGACGTCGAGGGCTAATTCTGTTTCCCATGATCAAAACGCATCTGTTTCCCCCGAAAAACCTTTCAGGGGATCGTTTGCAACAGTTCAGCGCCATTTTTGAATGAATTGCAGAACGTCAGATTTTTGCTGAAATTGTGACCGCGCGGCTTAGGGATTTTTGCAAAAAAAGTTGTTCAGACGTTGAGGGCTAATTCTGTCTCTGATGATAAAAACGCATCTGTTCCCACCAAAAAACCTTTCAGGGGATCGTTTGCAACAGTTTAGCACCATTTTTGAGTGAATTGCAGAACGTCAGAAATTTAGAAGAAATTTGCAAAAAAAGTTGTTCAGACGTTGAGGGCTAATTCTGTTTCCGATGATAAAAACGCATCTGTTTCCACTTAAAAACATTTCAGGGGATCGTTTGCAACAGTTCAGCGCCATTTTTGAATAAATTGCAGAACGTCAGAAATTTAGAAGAAATTGTGACCGCGCGGCTTAGGGATTTTTGCAAAAAATAGTTTTTCAGACTGCGAGGGCTAATTCTGTTTCCCATGATAAAAACACATCTGTTTCCACCGAAAAACCTTTCAGGGGATCGTTTGCAACAGTTTGGCACCATTTTTGAGTGAATTGCAGAACGTCAGTTTTTTCCTGAAATTGTGACCGCGCGGCTTAGGGATTTTTGTAAAAAAAGGTTGTTCAGACGTTGAGGGCTAATTCTGTTTCCCATGATAAAAACTCATCTGTTTCCACCAAAAAACCTTTCAGGGGATCGTTTGCAACAGTTTGGCAACATTTTTGAGTGAATTGCAGAACGTCAGATTTTTGCTGAAATTGTGACCGCGCGGCTTAGGGGTTTTTTCAAAAAAATGTTGATCAGACGTCGAGGGCTAATTCTGTTTCCGATGATAAAAACGCATCTGTTTCCACCGAAAAACCTTTCAGGGGATCGTTTGCAACAGTTTAGCACCATTTTTGAGTGAATTGCAGAACGTCAGATTTTTCCTGAAATTGTGACCGCGCGGCTTAGGGATTTTTGCAAAAAAAGTTGTTCAGACGTTGAGGGCTAATTATATTTCCGATGATAAAAACACATCTGTTTCCACCGAAAAACCTTTCAGGCGATCGTTTGCAACAGTTTGGCACCATTTTTGAGTGAATTGCAGAACGTCAGAAATTTAGAAGAAATTGTGACCGCGCGGCTTAGGGATTTTTTCAAAAAAATGTTGATCAGACGTCGAGGGCTAATTCTGTTTCCGATGATAAAAACGCATCTGTTTCCACCGAAAAAACTTTCAGGGGATCGTTTGCAACAGTTTAGCACCATTTTTGAGTGAATTGCAGAACGTCAGAAATTTAGAAGAAATTGTGAACGCGCGGCTTAGGGATTTTTTCAAAAAAATGTTGATCAGACGTCGAGGGCTAATTCTGTTTCCGATGATAAAAACGCATCTGTTTCCACCGAAAAACCTTTCAGGGGATCGTTTGCAACAGTTTGGCACCATTTTTGAATGAATTGCAGAACGTCAGAAATTTAGAAGAAATTGTGACCGCGCGGCTTAGGGATTTTTGCAAAAAAAGTTGTTCAGACGTCGAGGGCTAATTCTGTCTCTGATGATAAAAACGCATCTGTTTCCACCAAAAAACCTTTCAGGGGATCGTTTGCAACAGTTTAGCACCATTTTTGAGTGAATTGCAGAACGTCAGAAATTTAGAAGAAATTGTGACCGCGCGGCTTAGGGATTTTTGTAAAAAAAGGTTGTTCAGACGTTGAGGGCTAATTCTGTTTCCCATGATAAAAACTCATCTGTTTCCACCAAAAAACCTTTCAGGGGATCGTTTGCAACAGTTTGGCAACATTTTTGAGTGAATTGCAGAACGTCAGATTTTTGCTGAAATTGTGACCGCGCGGCTTAGGGGTTTTTTCAAAAAAATGTTGATCAGACGTCGAGGGCTAATTCTGTTTCCGATGATAAAAACGCATCTGTTTCCACCGAAAAACCTTTCAGGGGATCGTTTGCAACAGTTTAGCACCATTTTTGAGTGAATTGCAGAACGTCAGATTTTTCCTGAAATTGTGACCGCGCGGCTTAGGGATTTTTGCAAAAAAAAGTTGTTCAGACGTTGAGGGCTAATTATATTTCCGATGATAAAAACACATCTGTTTCCACCGAAAAACCTTTCAGGGGGTCGTTTGCAACAGTTTGGCACCATTTTTGAGTGAATTGCAGAAGGTCAGTTTTTTCCTGAAATTGTGACCGCGCGGCTTAGGGGTTTTTTCAAAAAAATGTTGATCAGACGTCGAGGGCTAATTCTGTTTCCGATGATAAAAACGCATCTGTTTCCACCGAAAAACCTTTCAGGGGATCGTTTGCAACAGTTTAGCACCATTTTTGAGTGAATTGCAGAACGTCAGATTTTTCCTGAAATTGTGACCGCGCGGCTTAGGGATTTTTGCAAAAAAAAATTGTTCAGACGTTGAGGGCTAATTATATTTCCGATGATAAAAACACATCTGTTTCCACCGAAAAACCTTTCAGGGGATCGTTTGCAACAGTTTGGCACCATTTTTGAGTGAATTGCAGAAGGTCAGTTTTTTCCTGAAATTGTGACCGCGCGGCTTAGGGATTTTTGCAAAAAAAAGTTGTTCAGACATTGAGGGCTAATTCTGTTTCCCATGATAAAAACGCATCTGTTTCCACCGAAAAACCTTTCAGGGGATCGTTTGCAACAGTTTAGCACCATTTTTGAGTGAATTGCAGAACGTCAGAAATTTAGAAGAAATTTGCAAAAAAAAGTTGTTCAGACCTTGAGGGCTAATTCTGTTTCCGATGATAAAAACGCATCTGTTTCCACTGAAAAACATTTCAGGGGATCGTTTGCAACAGTTCAGTGCAATTTTTGAATGAATTGCAGAACGTCAGAAATTTAGAAGAAATTGTGACCGCGCGGCTTAGGGATTTTTGCAAAAAAAGTTTTTCAGACGTCGAGGGCTAATTCTGTCTCTGATGATAAAAACGCATCTGTTTCCACCGAAAAACCTTTCAGGAGATCGTTTGCAACAGTTCAGCGCCATTTTTGAATGAATTGCAGAACGTCAGATTTTTGCTGTAATTGTGACCGCGCGGCTTAGGGATTTTATCAAAAAAAGTTTTCAGACTTTCAGGGCTAATTCTATTTCCGATGATGAAAACACATCTGTTTCCACTGAAAAACATTTCAGGGGATCGTTTGCAACAGTTCAGCGCCATTTTTGAATGAATTGCAGAACGTCAGAAATTTAGAAGAAATTGTGACCGCGCGGCTTAGGGATTTTTGCAAAAAAATGTTGTTCAGACTTCGAGGGCTTATTCTGTCTCTGATGATAAAAACGCATCTGTTTCCACCGAAAAACCTTTCAAGGGATCATTTGCAGCAGTTTGGCACCATTTTTGAGTGAATTGCAGAACGTCAGTTTTTTCCTGAAATTGTGACCGCGCGGCTTAGAGATTTTTCCAAAAAAAGGTTGTTCAGACATTGAGGGCTAATTCTGTTTCCCATGATAAAAACTCATCTGTTTCCACCAAAAAACCTTTCAGGGGATCGTTTGCAACAGTTTGGCAACATTTTTGAGTGAATTGCAGAACGTCAGATTTTTGCTGAAATTGTGACCGAGCGGCTTAGGGATTTTTGCAGAAAAAGTTGTTCAGACGTTGAGGACTAATTCTGTCTCTGATGATAAAAACGCATCTGTTTCCACCAAAAAACCTTTCAGGGGATCGTTTGCAACAGTTTAGCACCATTTTTGAGTGAATTGCAGAACGTCAGAAATTTAGAAGAAATTGTGACCGCGCGGCTTAGGGATTTTTTCAAAAAAAGTTGTTCAGACGTCGAGGGCTAATTCTGTTTCCCATGATCAAAACGCATCTGTTTCCCCCGAAAAACCTTTCAGGGGATCGTTTGCAACAGTTCAGCGCCATTTTTGAATGAATTGAAGAACGTCAGATTTTTGCTGAAATTGTGACCGCGCGGCTTAGGGATTTTTGCAAAAAAAGTTGTTCAGACGTTGAGGGCTAATTCTGTCTCTGATGATAAAAACGCATGTGTTCCCACCAAAAAACCTTTCAGGGGATCGTTTGCAACAGTTTAGCACCATTTTTGAGTGAATTGCAGAACGTCAGAAATTTAGAAGAAATTTGCAAAAAAAAGTTTTTCAGACGTTGAGGGCTAATTCTGTTTCCGATGATAAAAACGCATCTGTTTCCACTGAAAAACCTTTCAGGGGATCGTTTGCAACAGTTCAGCGCCATTTTTGAATGAATTGCAGAACGTCAGAAATTTAGAAGAAATTGTGACCGCGCGGCTTAGGGATTTTTGCAAAAAAAGTTGTTCAGACTTTGAGGGCTAATTCTGTCTCTGATGATAAAAACGCATCTGTTTCCACCGAAAAACCTTTCAGGAGATCGTTTGCAACAGTTTGGCACCATTTTTGAGTGAATTGCAGAACGTCAGTTTTTTCCTGAAATTGTGACCGCGCGGCTTAGGGATTTTTGTCAAAAAAGGTTGTTCAGACGTTGAGGGCTAATTCTGTTTCCCATGATAAAAACTCATCTGTTTCCACCAAAAAACCTTTCAGGGGATCGTTTGCAACAGTTTGGCAACATTTTTGATTGAATTGCAGAACGTCAGATTTTTGCTGAAATTGTGACCGCGCGGCTTAGGGGTTTTTTCAAAAAAATGTTGATCAGACGTCGAGGGCTAATTCTGTCTCTGATGATAAAAACGCAACTGTTTCCACCGAAAAACCTTTCAGGGGATCGTTTGCAACAGTTTAGCACCATTTTTGAGTGAATTGCAGAACGTCAGATTTTTCCTGAAATTGTGACCGCGCGGCTTAGGGATTTTTGCAAAAAAAGGTTGTTCAGACGTTGAGGGCTAATTATATTTCCGATGATAAAAACACATCTGTTTCCACCGAAAAACATTTCAGGGGATCGTTTGCAACAGTTTGGCACCATTTTTGAGTGAATTGCAGAATCTCAGAAATTTAGAAGAAATTGTGACCGCGCGGCTTAGGGTATTTTTTCAAAAAAATGTTGATCAGACGTCGAGGGCTAATTCTGTTTCCGATGATAAAAACGCATCTGTTTCCACCGAAAAAACTTTCAGGGGATCGTTTGCAACCGTTTAGCACCATTTTTGAGTGAATTGCAGAACGTCAGAAATTTAGAAGAAATTGTGACCGCGCGGCTTAGGGATTTTTTCAAAAAAAGTTGTTCAGACGTCGTGGGCTAATTCTGTTTCCCATGATCAAAACGCATCTGTTTCCACCAAAAAACCTGTCAGGGGATCGTTTGCAACAGTTCAGCGCCATTTTTGAATGAATTGAAGAACGTCAGATTTTTGCTGAAATTGTGACCGCGCGGCTTAGGGATTTTTGCAAAAAAAGTTGTTCAGACTTTGAGGGCTAATTCTGTCTCTGATGATAAAAACGCATCTGTTTCCACCAAAAAACCTTTCAGGGGATCGTTTGCAACAGTTTAGCACCATTTTTGAGTGAATTGCAGAACGTCAGAAATTTAGAAGAAATTTGCAAAAAAAAGTTGTTCAGACGTTGAGGGCTAATTCTGTTTCCGATGATAAAAACGCATCTGTTTCCACTGAAAAACATTTCAGGGGATCGTTTGCAACAGTTCAGCGCCATTTTTGAATGAATTGCAGAACGTCAGAAATTTAGAAGAAATTGTGACCGCGCGGCTTAGGGATTTTTGCAAAAAAAGGAGTTCAGACTTTGAGGGCTAATTCTGTCTCTGATGATAAAAACGCATCTGTTTCCACCGAAAAACCTTTCAGGAGATCGTTTGCAACAGTTTGGCACCATTTTTGAGTGAATTGCAGAACGTCAGTTTTTTCCTGAAATTGTGACCGCGCGGCTTAGGGATTTTTGTAAAAAAAGGTTGTTCAGACGTTGAGGGCTAATTCTGTTTCCCATGATAAAAACTCATCTGTTTCCACCAAAAAACCTTTCAGGGGATCGTTTGCAACAGTTTGGCAACATTTTTGAGTGAATTGCAGAACGTCAGATTTTTGCTGAAATTGTGACCGCGCGGCTTAGGGATTTTTGTAAAAAAAGGTTGTTCAGATGCTGAGGGCTAATTCTGTTTCCCATGATAAAAACTCATCTGTTTCCACCAAAAAACCTTTCAGGGGATCGTTTGCAACAGTTTGGCAACATATTTTAGTGAATTGCAGAACGTCAGATTTTTGCTGAAATTGTGACCGCGCGGCTTAGGGGTTTTTTCAAAAAAATGTTGATCAGACGTCGAGGGCTAATTCTGTTTCCGATGATAAAAACGCATCTGTTTCCACCGAAAAACCTTTCAGGGGATCGTTTGCAACAGTTTAGCACCATTTTTGAGTGAATTGCAGAACGTCAGATTTTTCCTGAAATTGTGACCGCGCGGCTTAGGGATTTTTGCAAAAAAAAGTTGTTCAGACGTTGAGGGCTAATTATATTTCCGATGATAAAAACACATCTGTTTCCACCGAAAAACCTTTCAGGGGATCGTTTGCAACAGTTTGGCACCATTTTTTAGTGAATTGCAGAACGTCAGAAATTTAGAAGAAATTGTGACCGCGCGGCTTAGGGATTTTTTCAAAAAACGTTGTTCAGACTTTGAGGGCTAATTCTGTCTCTGATGATAAAAACGCATCTGTTTCCACCAAAAAACCTTTCAGGGGATCGTTTGCAACAGTTTAGCACCATTTTTGAGTGAATTGCAGAACGTCAGAAATTTAGAAGAAATTTGCAAAAAAAAGTTGTTCAGACGTTGAGGGCTAATTCTGTTTCCGATGATAAAAACGCATCTGTTTCCACCGAAAAACCTTTCAGGGGATCGTTTGCAACAGTTCAGCGCCATTTTTGAATGAATTGCAGAACGTCAGAAATTTAGAAGAAATTGTGACCGCGCGGCTTAGGGATTTTTGCAAAAAAAGTTGTTCAGACTTTGAGGGCTAATTCTGTCTCTGATGATAAAAACGCATCTGTTTCCACCGAAAAACCTTTCAGGAGATCGTTTGCAACAGTTTGGCACCATTTTTGAGTGAATTGCAGAACGTCAGTTTTTTCCTGAAATTGTGACCGCGCGGCTTAGGGATTTTTGTCAAAAAAGGTTGTTCAGACGTTGAGGGCTAATTCTGTTTCCCATGATAAAAACTCATCTGTTTCCACCAAAAAACCTTTCAGGGGATCGTTTGCAACAGTTTGGCAACATTTTTGATTGAATTGCAGAACGTCAGATTTTTGCTGAAATTGTGACCGCGCGGCTTAGGGGTTTTTTCAAAAAAATGTTGATCAGACGTCGAGGGCTAATTCTGTCTCTGATGATAAAAACGCAACTGTTTCCACCGAAAAACCTTTCAGGGGATCGTTTGCAACAGTTTAGCACCATTTTTGAGTGAATTGCAGAACGTCAGATTTTTCCTGAAATTGTGACCGCGCGGCTTAGGGATTTTTGCAAAAAAAAGTTGTTCAGACGTTGAGGGCTAATTATATTTCCGATGATAAAAACACATCTGTTTCCACCGAAAAACATTTCAGGGGATCGTTTGCAACAGTTTGGCACCATTTTTGAGTGAATTGCAGAATCTCAGAAATTTAGAAGAAATTGTGACCGCGCGGCTTAGGGTATTTTTTCAAAAAAATGTTGATCAGACGTCGAGGGCTAATTCTGTTTCCGATGATAAAAACGCATCTGTTTCCACCGAAAAAACTTTCAGGGGATCGTTTGCAACCGTTTAGCACCATTTTTGAGTGAATTGCAGAACGTCAGAAATTTAGAAGAAATTGTGACCGCGCGGCTTAGGGATTTTTTCAAAAAAAGTTGTTCAGACGTCGTGGGCTAATTCTGTTTCCCATGATCAAAACGCATCTGTTTCCACCAAAAAACCTGTCAGGGGATCGTTTGCAACAGTTCAGCGCCATTTTTGAATGAATTGAAGAACGTCAGATTTTTGCTGAAATTGTGACCGCGCGGCTTAGGGATTTTTGCAAAAAAAGTTGTTCAGACTTTGAGGGCTAATTCTGTCTCTGATGATAAAAACGCATCTGTTTCCACCAAAAAACCTTTCAGGGGATCGTTTGCAACAGTTTAGCACCATTTTTGAGTGAATTGCAGAACGTCAGAAATTTAGAAGAAATTTGCAAAAAAAAGTTGTTCAGACGTTGAGGGCTAATTCTGTTTCCGATGATAAAAACGCATCTGTTTCCACTGAAAAACATTTCAGGGGATCGTTTGCAACAGTTCAGCGCCATTTTTGAATGAATTGCAGAACGTCAGAAATTTAGAAGAAATTGTGACCGCGCGGCTTAGGGATTTTTGCAAAAAAAGGAGTTCAGACTTTGAGGGCTAATTCTGTCTCTGATGATAAAAACGCATCTGTTTCCACCGAAAAACCTTTCAGGAGATCGTTTGCAACAGTTTGGCACCATTTTTGAGTGAATTGCAGAACGTCAGTTTTTTCCTGAAATTGTGACCGCGCGGCTTAGGGATTTTTGTAAAAAAAGGTTGTTCAGACGTTGAGGGCTAATTCTGTTTCCCATGATAAAAACTCATCTGTTTCCACCAAAAAACCTTTCAGGGGATCGTTTGCAACAGTTTGGCAACATTTTTGAGTGAATTGCAGAACGTCAGATTTTTGCTGAAATTGTGACCGCGCGGCTTAGGGATTTTTGTAAAAAAAGGTTGTTCAGATGCTGAGGGCTAATTCTGTTTCCCATGATAAAAACTCATCTGTTTCCACCAAAAAACCTTTCAGGGGATCGTTTGCAACAGTTTGGCAACATATTTTAGTGAATTGCAGAACGTCAGATTTTTGCTGAAATTGTGACCGCGCGGCTTAGGGGTTTTTTCAAAAAAATGTTGATCAGACGTCGAGGGCTAATTCTGTTTCCGATGATAAAAACGCATCTGTTTCCACCGAAAAACCTTTCAGGGGATCGTTTGCAACAGTTTAGCACCATTTTTGAGTGAATTGCAGAACGTCAGATTTTTCCTGAAATTGTGACCGCGCGGCTTAGGGATTTTTGCAAAAAAAAGTTGTTCAGACGTTGAGGGCTAATTATATTTCCGATGATAAAAACACATCTGTTTCCACCGAAAAACCTTTCAGGGGATCGTTTGCAACAGTTTGGCACCATTTTTTAGTGAATTGCAGAACGTCAGAAATTTAGAAGAAATTGTGACCGCGCGGCTTAGGGATTTTTTCAAAAAACGTTGTTCAGACTTTGAGGGCTAATTCTGTCTCTGATGATAAAAACGCATCTGTTTCCACCAAAAAACCTTTCAGGGGATCGTTTGCAACAGTTTAGCACCATTTTTGAGTGAATTGCAGAACGTCAGAAATTTAGAAGAAATTTGCAAAAAAAAGTTGTTCAGACGATGAGGGCTAATTCTGTTTCCGATGATAAAAACGCATCTGTTTCCACCGAAAAACCTTTCAGGGGATCGTTTGCAACAGTTTGGCACCATTTTTGAGTGAATTGCAGAACTTCAGAAATTTAGAAGAAATTGTGACTGCGCGGCTTAGGGATTTTTTCAAAAAAATGTTGATCAGACGTCGAGGGCTAATTCTGTTTCTTATGATAAAAACGCATCTGTTTCCACCGAAAAAACTTTCAGGGGATCGTTTGCAACAGTTTAGCACCATTTTTGAGTGAATTGCAGAACGTCAGAAATTTAGAAGAAATTGTGACCGCGCGGCTTAGGGATTTTTTCAAAAAAAGTTGTTCAGACGTCGAGGGCTAATTCTGTTTCCCATGATCAAAACGCATCTGTTTCCCCCGAAAAACCTTTCAGGGGATCGTTTGCAACAGTTCAGCGCCATTTTTGAATGAATTGAAGAACGTCAGATTTTTGCTGAAATTGTGACCGCGCGGCTTAGGGATTTTTGCAAAAAAAGTTGTTCAGACGTTGAGGGCTAATTCTGTCTCTGATGATAAAAACGCATCTGTTCCCACCAAAAAACCTTTCAGGGGATCGTTTGCAACAGTTTAGCACCATTTTTGAGTGAATTGCAGAACGTCAGAAATTTAGAAGAAATTTGCCAAAAAAAGTTGTTCAGACGTTGAGGGCTAATTCTGTTTCCGATGATAAAAACGCATCTGTTTCCACCGAAAAACATTTCAGGGGATCGTTTGCAACAGTTCAGCGCCATTTTTGAATGAATTGCAGAACGTCAGAAATTTAGAAGAAATTGTGACCGCGCGGCTTAGGGATTTTTGCAAAAAAAGTTGTTCAGACTTTGAGGGCTAATTCTGTCTCTGATGATAAAAACGCATCTGTTTCCACCGAAAAACCTTTCAGGAGATCGTTTGCAACAGTTTGGCACCATTTTTGAGTGAATTGCAGAACGTCAGTTTTTTCCTGAAATTGTGACCGCGCGGCTTAGGGATTTTTGTCAAAAAAGGTTGTTCAGACGTTGAGGGCTAATTCTGTTTCCCATGATAAAAACTCATCTGTTTCCACCAAAAAACCTTTCAGGGGATCGTTTGCAACAGTTTGGCAACATTTTTGAGTGAATTGCAGAACGTCAGATTTTTGCTGAAATTGTGACCGCGCGGCTTAGGGATTTTTGTAAAAAAAGGTTGTTCAGATGCTGAGGGCTAATTCTGTTTCCCATGATAAAAACTCATCTGTTTCCACCAAAAAACCTTTCAGGGGATCGTTTGCAACAGTTTGGCAACATATTTTAGTGAATTGCAGAACGTCAGATTTTTGCTGAAATTGTGACCGCGCGGCTTAGGGGTTTTTTCAAAAAAATGTTGATCAGACGTCGAGGGCTAATTCTGTTTCCGATGATAAAAACGCATCTGTTTCCACCGAAAAACCTTTCAGGGGATCGTTGGCAACAGTTTAGCACCATTTTTGAGTGAATTGCAGAACGTCAGATTTTTCCTGAAATTGTGACCGCGCGGCTTAGGGATTTTTGCAAAAAAAAGTTGTTCAGACGTTGAGGGCTAATTATATTTCCGATGATAAAAACACATCTGTTTCCACCGAAAAACCTTTCAGGGGATCGTTTGCAACAGTTTGGCACCATTTTTTAGTGAATTGCAGAACGTCAGAAATTTAGAAGAAATTGTGACCGCGCGGCTTAGGGATTTTTTCAAAAAAATGTTGATCAGACGTCGAGGGCTAATTCTGTTTCCGATGATAAAAACGCATCTGTTTCCACCGAAAAAACTTTCAGGGGATCGTTTGCAACAGTTTAGCACCATTTTTGAGTGAATTGCAGAACGTCAGAAATTTAGAAGAAATTGTGACCGCGCGGCTTAGGGATTTTTTCAAAAAAAGTTGTTCAGACGTCGAGGGCTAATTCTGTTTCCCATGATCAAAACGCATCTGTTTCCACTGAAAAACCTTTCAGGGGATCGTTTGCAACAGTTCAGCGCCATTTTTGAATGAATTGCAGAACGTCAGATTTTTGCTGAAATTGTGACCGCGCGGCTTAGGGATTTTTGCAAAAAACGTTGTTCAGACTTTGAGGGCTAATTCTGTCTCTGATGATAAAAACGTATCTGTTTACACCAAAAAACCTTTCAGGGGATCGTTTGCAACAGTTTAGCACCATTTTTGAGTGAATTGCAGAACGTCAGAAATTTAGAAGAAATTTGCAAAAAAAAGTTGTTCAGACGTTGAGGGCTAATTCTGTTTCCGATGATAAAAACGCATCTGTTTCCACCGAAAAACCTTTCAGGGGATCGTTTGCAACAGTTTGGCACCATTTTTGAGTGAATTGCAGAACGTCAGAAATTTAGAAGAAATTGTGACTGCGCGGCTTAGGGATTTTTTCAAAAAAATGTTGATCAGACGTCGAGGGCTAATTCTGTTTCTTATGATAAAAACGCATCTGTTTCCACCGAAAAAACTTTCAGGGGATCGTTTGCAACAGTTTAGCACCATTTTTGAGTGAATTGCAGAACGTCAGAAATTTAGAAGAAATTGTGACCGCGCGGCTTAGGGATTTTTTCAAAAAAAGTTGTTCAGACGTCGAGGGCTAATTCTGTTTCCCATGATCAAAACGCATCTGTTTCCCCCGAAAAACCTTTCAGGGGATCGTTTGCAACAGTTCAGCGCCATTTTTGAATGAATTGAAGAACGTCAGATTTTTGCTGAAATTGTGACCGCGCGGCTTAGGGATTTTTGCAAAAAAAGTTGTTCAGACGTTGAGGGCTAATTCTGTCTCTGATGATAAAAACGCATCTGTTCCCACCAAAAAACCTTTCAGGGGATCGTTTGCAACAGTTTAGCACCATTTTTGAGTGAATTGCAGAACGTCAGAAATTTAGAAGAAATTTGCAAAAAAAAGTTGTTCAGACGTTGAGGGCTAATTCTGTTTCCGATGATAAAAACGCATCTGTTTCCACTGAAAAACATTTCAGGGGATCGTTTGCAACAGTTCAGCGCCATTTTTGAATGAATTGCAGAACGTCAGAAATTTAGAAGAAATTGTGACCGCGCGGCTTAGGGATTTTTGCAAAAAAAGTTGTTCAGACTTTGAGGGCTAATTCTGTCTCTGATGATAAAAACGCATCTGTTTCCACCGAAAAACCTTTCAGGAGATCGTTTGCAACAGTTTGGCACCATTTTTGAGTGAATTGCAGAACGTCAGTTTTTTCCTGAAATTGTGACCGCGCGGCTTAGGGATTTTTGTCAAAAAAGGTTGTTCAGACGTTGAGGGCTAATTCTGTTTCCCATGATAAAAACTCATCTGTTTCCACCAAAAAACCTTTCAGGGGATCGTTTTCAACAGTTTGGCAACATTTTTGATTGAATTGCAGAACGTCAGATTTTTGCTGAAATTGTGACCGCGCGGCTTAGGGGTTTTTTCAAAAAAATGTTGATCAGACGTCGAGGGCTAATTCTGTCTCTGATGATAAAAACGCAACTGTTTCCACCGAAAAACCTTTCAGGGGATCGTTTGCAACAGTTTAGCACCATTTTTGAGTGAATTGCAGAACGTCAGATTTTTCCTGAAATTGTGACCGCGCGGCTTAGGGATTTTTGCAAAAAAAAGTTGTTCAGACGTTGAGGGCTAATTATATTTCCGATGATAAAAACACATCTGTTTCCACCGAAAAACATTTCAGGGGATCGTTTGCAACATTTTAGCACCATTTTTGAGTGAATTGCAGAATGTCAGAAATTTAGAAGAAATTGTGACCGCGCGGCTTAGGGTATTTTTTCAAAAAAATGTTGATCAGACGTCGAGGGCTAATTCTGTTTCCGATGATAAAAACGCATCTGTTTCCACCGAAAAAACTTTCAGGGGATCGTTTGCAACCGTTTAGCACCATTTTTGAGTGAATTGCAGAACGTCAGAAATTTAGAAGAAATTGTGACCGCGCGGCTTAGGGATTTTTTCAAAAAAAGTTGTTCAGACGTCGAGGGCTAATTCTGTTTCCCATGATCAAAACGCATCTGTTTCCCCCGAAAAACCTTTCAGGGGATCGTTTGCAACAGTTCAGCGCCATTTTTGAATGAATTGAAGAACGTCAGATTTTTGCTGAAATTGTGACCGCGCGGCTTAGGGATTTTTGCAAAAAAAGTTGTTCAGACGTTGAGGGCTAATTCTGTCTCTGATGATAAAAACGCATCTGTTCCCACCAAAAAACCTTTCGTTTGCAACAGTTTAGCACCATTTTTGAGTGAATTGCAGAACGTCAGAAATTTAGAAGAAATTTGCAAAAAAAAGTTGTTCAGACGTTGAGGGCTAATTCTGTTTCCGATGATAAAAACGCATCTGTTTCCACTGAAAAACATTTCAGGGGATCGTTTGCAACAGTTCAGCGCCATTTTTGAATGAATTGCAGAACGTCAGAAATTTAGAAGAAATTGTGACCGCGCGGCTTAGGGATTTTTGCAAAAAAAGTTGTTCAGACTTTGAGGGCTAATTCTGTCTCTGATGATAAAAACGCATCTGTTTCCACCGAAAAACCTTTCAGGAGATCGTTTGCAACAGTTTGGCACCATTTTTGAGTGAATTGCAGAACGTCAGTTTTTTCCTGAAATTGTGACCGCGCGGCTTAGGGATTTTTGTCAAAAAAGGTTGTTCAGACGTTGAGGGCTAATTCTGTTTCCCATGATAAAAACTCATCTGTTTCCACCAAAAAACCTTTCAGGGGATCGTTTTCAACAGTTTGGCAACATTTTTGATTGAATTGCAGAACGTCAGATTTTTGCTGAAATTGTGACCGCGCGGCTTAGGGGTTTTTTCAAAAAAATGTTGATCAGACGTCGAGGGCTAATTCTGTCTCTGATGATAAAAACGCAACTGTTTCCACCGAAAAACCTTTCAGGGGATCGTTTGCAACAGTTTAGCACCATTTTTGAGTGAATTGCAGAACGTCAGATTTTTCCTGAAATTGTGACCGCGCGGCTTAGGGATTTTTGCAAAAAAAAGTTGTTCAGACGTTGAGGGCTAATTATATTTCCGATGATAAAAACACATCTGTTTCCACCGAAAAACATTTCAGGGGATCGTTTGCAACAGTTTAGCACCATTTTTGAGTGAATTGCAGAATGTCAGAAATTTAGAAGAAATTGTGACCGCGCGGCTTAGGGTATTTTTTCAAAAAAATGTTGATCAGACGTCGAGGGCTAATTCTGTTTCCGATGATAAAAACGCATCTGTTTCCACCGAAAAAACTTTCAGGGGATCGTTTGCAACCGTTTAGCACCATTTTTGAGTGAAATGCAGAACGTCAGAAATTTAGAAGAAATTGTGACCGCGCGGCTTAGGGATTTTTTCAAAAAAAGTTGTTCAGACGTCGTGGGCTAATTCTGTTTCCCATGATCAAAACGCATCTGTTTCCACCAAAAAACCTGTCAGGGGATCGTTTGCAACAGTTCAGCGCCATTTTTGAATGAATTGCAGAACGTCAGATTTTTGCTGTAATTGTGACCGCGCGGCTTAGGGATTTTTGCAAAAAAAGTTGTTCAGACTTTGAGGGCTAATTCTGTCTCTGATGATAAAAACGCATCTGTTTCCACCAAAAAACCTTTCAGGGGATCGTTTGCAACAGTTTAGCACCATTTTTGAGTGAATTGCAGAACGTCAGAAATTTAGAAGAAATTTGCAAAAAAAGGTTGTTCAGACGTTGAGGGCTAATTCTGTTTCCGATGATAAAAACGCATCTGTTTCCACTGAAAAACATTTCAGGGGATCGTTTGCAACAGTTCAGCGCCATTTTTGAATGAATTGCAGAACGTCAGAAATTTAGAAGAAATTGTGACCGCGCGGCTTAGGGATTTTTGCAAAAAAAGTTGTTCAGACTTTGAGGGCTAACTCTGTCTCTGATGATAAAAAGGCATCTGTTTCCACCGAAAAACCTTTCAGGAGATCGTTTGCAACAGTTTGGCACCATTTTTGAGTGAATTGCAGAACGTCAGTTTTTTCCTGAAATTGTGACCGCGCGGCTTAGGGATTTTTGTAAAAAAAGTTTTTCAGACGTTGAGGGCTAATTCTGTTTCCCATGATAAAAACTCATCTGTTTCCACCAAAAAACCTTTCAGGGGATCGTTTGCAACAGTTTGGCAACATTTTTGAGTGAATTGCAGAACGTCAGATTTTTGCTGAAATTGTGACCGCGCGGTTTAGGGATTTTTGTAAAAAAAGGTTGTTCAGATGCTGAGGGCTAATTCTGTTTCCCATGATAAAAACGCATCTGTTTCCACCGAAAAAACTTTCAGGGGATCGTTTGCAACAGTTTAGCACCATTTTTGAGTGAATTGCAGAACGTCAGAAATTTAGAAGAAATTGTGACCGCGCGGCTTAGGGATTTTCTCAAAAAAAGTTGTTCAGACGTCGAGGGCTAATTCTGTTTCCCATGATCAAAACGCATCTGTTTCCACTGAAAAACCTTTCAGGGGATCGTTTGCAACAGTTCAGCGCCATTTTTGAATGAATTGCAGAACGTCAGATTTTTGCTGAAATTGTGACCGCGCGGCTTAGGGATTTTTGCAAAAAAAGTTGTTCAGACTTTGAGGGCTAATTCTGTCTCTGATGATAAAAACGCATCTGTTTCCACCAAAAAACCTTTCAGGGGATCGTTTGCAACAGTTTAGCACCATTTTTGAATGAATTGCAGAACGTCAGAAATTTAGAAGAAATTTGCAAAAAAAAGTTGTTCAGACGTTGAGGGCTAATTCTGTTTCCGATGATAAAAACCCATCTGTTTCCACCGAAAAACCTTTCAGGGGATCGTTTGCAAGAGTTTGGCACCATTTTTGAGTGAATTGCAGAACGTCAGAAATTTAGAAGAAATTGTGACTGCGCGGCTTAGGGATTTTTTCAAAACAATGTTGATCAGACGTCGAGGGCTAATTCAGTTTCTTATGATAAAAACGCATCTGTTTCCACCGAAAAAACTTTCAGGGGATCGTTTGCAACAGTTTAGCACCATTTTTGAGTGAATTGCAGAGAGTCAGAAATTTAGAAGAAATTGTGACCGCGCGGCTTAGGGATTTTTTCAAAAAAAGTTGTTCAGACGTCGAGGGCTAAGTCTGTTTCCCATGATCAAAACGCATCTGTTTCCCCCGAAAAACCTTTCAGGGGATCGTTTGCAACAGTTCAGCGCCATTTTTGAATGAATTGAAGAACGTCAGATTTTTGCTGAAATTGTGACCGCGCGGCTTAGGGATTTTTGCAAAAAAAGTTGTTCAGACGTTGAGGGCTAATTCTGTCTCTGATGATAAAAACGCATCTGTTCCCACCAAAAAACCTTTGAGGGGATCGTTTGCAAGAGTTTAGCACCATTTTTGAGTGAATTGCAGAACGTCAGAAATTTAGAAGAAATTTGCAAAAAAAAGTTGTTCAGACGTTGAGGGCTAATTCTCTTTCCGATGATAAAAACGCATCTGTTTCCACTGAAAAACATTTCAGGGGATCGTTTGCAACAGTTCAGCGCCATTTTTGAATGAATTGCAGAACGTCAGAAATTTAGAAGAAATTGTGACCGCGCGGCTTAGGGATTTTTGCAAAAAAAGTTGTTCAGACTTTGAGGGCTAATTCTGTCTCTGATGATAAAAACGCATCTGTTTCCACCGAAAAACCTTTCAGGAGATCGTTTGCAACAGTTTGGCACCATTTTTGAGTGAATTGCAGAACGTCAGTTTTTTCCTGAAATTGTGACCGCGCGGCTTAGGGATTTTTGTCAAAAAAGGTTGTTCAGACGTTGAGGGCTAATTCTGTTTCCCATGATAAAAACTCATCTGTTTCCACCAAAAAACCTTTCAGGGGATCGTTTGCAACAGTTTGGCAACATTTTTGATTGAATTGCAGAACGTCAGATTTTTGCTGAAATTGTGACCGCGCGGCTTATGGGTTTTTTCAAAAAAATGTTGATCAGACGTCGAGGGCTAATTCTGTCTCTGATGATAAAAACGCAACTGTTTCCACCGAAAAACCTTTCAGGGGATCGTTTGCAACAGTTTAGCACCATTTTTGAGTGAATTGCAGAACGTCAGATTTTTCCTGAAATTGTGACCGCGCGGCTTAGGGATTTTTGCAAAAAAAAGTTGTTCAGACGTTGAGGGCTAATTATATTTCCGATGATAAAAACACATCTGTTTCCACCGAAAAACATTTCAGGGGATCGTTTGCAACAGTTTGGCACCATTTTTGAGTGAATTGCAGAATGTCAGAAATTTAGAAGAAATTGTGACCGCGCGGCTTAGGGTATTTTTTCAAAAAAATGTTGATCAGACGTCGAGGGCTAATTCTGTTTCCGATGATAAAAACGCATCTGTTTCCACCGAAAAAACTTTCAGGGGATCGTTTGCAACCGTTTAGCACCATTTTTGAGTGAATTGCAGAACGTCAGAAATTTAGAAGAAATTGTGACCGCGCGGCTTACGGATTTTTTCAAAAAAAGTTGTTCAGACGTCGTGGGCTAATTCTGTTTCCCATGATCAAAACGCATCTGTTTCCACCAAAAAACCTGTCAGGGGATCGTTTGCAACAGTTCAGCGCCATTTTTGAATGAATTGCAGAACGTCAGATTTTTGCTGAAATTGTGACCGCGCGGCTTAGGGATTTTTGCAAAAAAAAGTTGTTCAGACGTTGAGGGCTAATTCTGTTTCCCATGATCAAAACGCATCTGTTTCCACCAAAAAACCTGTCAGGGGATCGTTTGCAACAGTTCAGCGCCTTTTTTGAATGAATTGCAGAACGTCAGATTTTTGCTGAAATTGTGACCGCGCGGCTTAGGGATTTTTGCAAAAAAAAGTTGTTCAGACGTTGAGGGCTAATTCTGTTTCCGATGATAAAAACGCATCTGTTTCCACTGAAAAACATTTCAGGGGATCGTTTGCAACAGTTCAGCGCCATTTTTGAATGAATTGCAGAACGTCAGAAATTTAGAAGAAATTGTGACCGCGCGGCTTAGGGATTTTTGCAAAAAAAGTTGTTCAGACTTTGAGGGCTAACTCTGTCTCTGATGATAAAAAGGCATCTGTTTCCACCGAAAAACCTTTCAGGAGATCGTTTGCAACAGTTTGGCACCATTTTTGAGTGAATTGCAGAACGTCAGTTTTTTCCTGAAATTGTGACCGCGCGGCTTAGGGATTTTTGTCAAAAAAGGTTGTTCAGACGTTGAGGGCTAATTCTGTTTCCCATGATAAAAACTCATCTGTTTCCACCAAAAAACCTTTCAGGGGATCGTTTGCAACAGTTTGGCAACATTTTTGAGTGAATTGCAGAACGTCAGATTTTTGCTGAAATTGTGACCGCGCGGCTTAGGGGTTTTTTCAAAAAAATGTTGATCAGACGTCGAGGGCTAATTCTGTCTCTGATGATAAAAATGCATCTGTTTCCACCGAAAAACCTTTCAGGGGATCGTTTGCAACAGTTTAGCACCATTTTTGAGTGAATTGCAGAACGTCAGATTTTTCCTGAAATTGTGACCGCGCGGCTTAGGGATTTTTGCAAAAAAAAGTTGTTCAGACGTTGAGGGCTAATTATATTTCCGATGATAAAAACACATCTGTTTCCACCGAAAAACATTTCAGGGGATCGTTTGCAACAGTTTGGCACCATTTTTGAGTGAATTGCAGAATGTCAGAAATTTAGAAGAAATTGTGACCGCGCGGCTTAGGGATTTTTTCAAAAAAAGTTGTTCAGACGTCGTGGGCTAATTCTGTTTCCCATGATCAAAACGCATCTGTTTCCACCAAAAAACCTGTCAGGGGATCGTTTGCAACAGTTCAGCGCCATTTTTGAATGAATTGCAGAACGTCAGATTTTTGCTGAAATTGTGACCGCGCGGCTTAGGGATTTTTGCAAAAAAAAGTTGTTCAGACGTTGAGGGCTAATTCTGTTTCCCATGATCAAAACGCATCTGTTTCCACCAAAAAACCTGTCAGGGGATCGTTTGCAACAGTTCAGCGCCATTTTTGAATGAATTGCAGAACGTCAGATTTTTGCTGAAATTGTGACCGCGCGGCTTAGGGATTTTTGCAAAAAAAAGTTGTTCAGACGTTGAGGGCTAATTCTGTTTCCGATGATAAAAACGCATCTGTTTCCACTGAAAAACATTTCAGGGGATCGTTTGCAACAGTTCAGCGCCATTTTTGAATGAATTGCAGAACGTCAGAAATTTAGAAGAAATTGTGACCGCGCGGCTTAGGGATTTTTGCAAAAAAAGTTGTTCAGACGTCGAGGGCTAATTCTGTCTCTGATGATAAAAACGCATCTGTTTCCACCAAAAAACCTTTCAGGGGATCGTTTGCAACAGTTTAGCACCATTTTTGAGTGAATTGCAGAACGTCAGAAATTTAGAAGAAATTGTGACCGCGCGGCTTAGGGATTTTTGTAAAAAAAGGTTGTTCAGACGTTGAGGGCTAATTCTGTTTCCCATGATAAAAACTCATCTGTTTCCACCAAAAAACCTTTCAGGGGATCGTTTGCAACAGTTTGGCAACATTTTTGAGTGAATTGCAGAACGTCAGATTTTTGCTGAAATTGTGACCGCGCGGCTTAGGGGTTTTTTCAAAAAAATGTTGATCAGACGTCGAGGGCTAATTCTGTCTCTGATGATAAAAATGCATCTGTTTCCACCGAAAAACCTTTCAGGGGATCGTTTGCAACAGTTTAGCACCATTTTTGAGTGAATTGCAGAACGTCAGATTTTTCCTGAAATTGTGACCGCGCGGCTTAGGGATTTTTGCAAAAAAAAGTTGTTCAGACGTTGAGGGCTAATTATATTTCCGATGATAAAAACACATCTGTTTCCACCGGAAAACTTTCAGGGGATCGTTTGCAAAAGTTTGGCACCATTTTTGAGTGAATTGCAGAACGTCAGAAATTTAGAAGAAATTGTGACCGCGCGGCTTAGGGATTTTTTCAAAAAAAGTTGTTCAGACGTCGAGGGCTAATTCTGTTTCCCATGATCAAAACGCATCTGTTTCCACTGAAAAAGCTTTCAGGGGATCGTTTGCAACAGTTCAGCGCCATTTTTGAATGAATTGCAGAACGTCAGATTTTTGCTGAAATTGTGACCGCGAGGCTTAGGGATTTTTGCAAAAAAAAGTTGTTCAGACATTGAGGGCTAATTATATTTCCGATGATAAAAACACATCTGTTTCCACCGAAAAACCTTTCAGGCGATCGTTTGCAACAGTTTGGCAACATTTTTGAGTGAATTGCAGAACGTCAGAAATTTAGAAGAAATTGTGACCGCGCGGCTTAGGGATTTTTTCAAAAAAATGTTGATCAGACGTCGAGGGCTAATTCTGTTTCCGATGATAAAAACGCATCTGTTTCCACCGAAAAAACTTTCAGGGGATCGTTTGCAACAGTTTAGCACCATTTTTGAGTGAATTGCAGAACGTCAGAAATTTAGAAGAAATTGTGACCGCGCGGATTACGGATTTTTTCAAAAAAATGTTGATCAGACGTTGAGGGCTAATTCTGTTTCCGATGATAAAAACGCATCTGTTTCCACTTAAAAACATTTCAGGGGATCGTTTGCAACAGTTCAGCGCCATTTTTGAATAAATTGCAGAACGTCAGAAATTTAGAAGAAATTGTGACCGCGCGGCTTAGGGATTTTTGCAAAAAAAAGTTGTTCAGACTTCGAGGGCTAATTCTGTATCCCATGATAAAAACACATCTGTTTCCACCGAAAAACCTTTCAGGGGATCGTTTGCAACAGTTTGGCACCATTTTTGAGTGAATTGCAGAACGTCAGTTTTTTCCTGAAATTTTGACCGCGCGGCTTAGGGATTTTTGTAAAAAAAGGTTGTTCAGACGTTGAGGGCTAATTCTGTTTCCCATGATAAAAACTCATCTGTTTCCACCAAAAAACCTTTCAGGGGATCGTTTGCAACAGTTTGGCAACATTTTTGAGTGAATTGCAGAACGTCAGATTTTTGCTGAAATTGTGACCGCGCGGCTTAGGGGTTTTTTCAAAAAAATGTTGATCAGACGTCGAGGGCTAATTCTGTCTCTGATGATAAAAATGCATCTGTTTCCACCGAAAAACCTTTCAGGGGATCGTTTGCAACAGTTTAGCACCATTTTTGAGTGAATTGCAGAACGTCAGATTTTTCCTGAAATTGTGACCGCGCGGCTTAGGGATTTTTGCAAAAAAAAGTTGTTCAGACGTTGAGGGCTAATTATATTTCCGATGATAAAAACACATCTGTTTCCACCGGAAAACTTTCAGGGGATCGTTTGCAACAGTTTGGCACCATTTTTGAGTGAATTGCAGAACGTCAGAAATTTAGAAGAAATTGTGACCGCGCGGCTTAGGGATTTTTTCAAAAAAAGTTGCTCAGACGTCGAGGGCTAATTCTGTTTCCCATGATCAAAACGCATCTGTTTCCACTGAAAAAGCTTTCAGGGGATCGTTTGCAACAGTTCAGCGCCATTTTTGAATGAATTGCAGAACGTCAGATTTTTGCTGAAATTGTGACCGCGCGGCTTAGGGATTTTTGCAAAAAAAGTTGTTCAGACTTTGAGGGCTAATTCTGTCTCTGATGATAAAAACGCATCTGTTTCCACCAAAAAACCTTTCAGGGGATCGTTTGCAACAGTTTAGCACCATTTTTGAGTGAATTGCAGAACGTTAGAAATTTAGAAGAAATTGTGACCGCGCGGCTTAGGGATTTTTGCAAAAAAAGTTGTTCAGACTTTGAGGGCTAACTCTGTCTCTGATGATAAAAAGGCATCTGTTTCCACCGAAAAACCTTTCAGGAGATCGTTTGCAACAGTTTGGCACCATTTTTGAGTGAATTGCAGAACGTCAGTTTTTTCCTGAAATTGTGACCGCGCGGCTTAGGGATTTTTGTCAAAAAAGGTTGTTCAGACGTTGAGGGCTAATTCTGTTTCCCATGATAAAAACTCATCTGTTTCCACCAAAAAACCTTTCAGGGGATCGTTTGCAACAGTTTGGCAACATTTTTGAGTGAATTGCAGAACGTCAGATTTTTGCTGAAATTGTGACCGCGCGGCTTAGGGGTTTTTTCAAAAAAATGTTGATCAGACGTCGAGGGCTAATTCTGTCTCTGATGATAAAAATGCATCTGTTTCCACCGAAAAACCTTTCAGGGGATCGTTTGCAACAGTTTAGCAACATTTTTGAGTGAATTGCAGAACGTCAGATTTTTCCTGAAATTGTGACCGCGCGGCTTAGGGATTTTTGCAAAAAAAAGTTGTTCAGACGTTGAGGGCTAATTATATTTCCGATGATAAAAACACATCTGTTTCCACCGAAAAACATTTCAGGGGATCGTTTGCAACAGTTTGGCACCATTTTTGAGTGAATTGCAGAATGTCAGAAATTTAGAAGAAATTGTGACCGCGCGGCTTAGGGTATTTTTTCAAAAAAATGTTGATCAGACGTCGAGGGCTAATTCTGTTTCCGATGATAAAAACGCATCTGTTTCCACCGAAAAAACTTTCAGGGGATCGTTTGCAACCGTTTAGCACCATTTTTGAGTGAATTGCAGAACGTCAGAAATTTAGAAGAAATTGTGACCGCGCGGCTTAGGGATTTTTTCAAAAAAAGTTGTTCAGACGTCGTGGGCTAATTCTGTTTCCCATGATCAAAACGCATCTGTTTCCACCAAAAAACCTGTCAGGGGATCGTTTGCAACAGTTCAGCGCCATTTTTGAATGAATTGCAGAACGTCAGATTTTTGCTGAAATTGTGACCGCGCGGCTTAGGGATTTTTGCAAAAAAAAGTTGTTCAGACGTTGAGGGCTAATTCTGTTTCCCATGATCAAAACGCATCTGTTTCCACCAAAAAACCTGTCAGGGGATCGTTTGCAACAGTTCAGCGCCATTTTTGAATGAATTGCAGAACGTCAGATTTTTGCTGAAATTGTGACCGCGCGGCTTAGGGATTTTTGCAAAAAAAAGTTGTTCAGACGTTGAGGGCTAATTCTGTTTCCGATGATAAAAACGCATCTGTTTCCACTGAAAAACATTTCAGGGGATCGTTTGCAACAGTTCAGCGCCATTTTTGAATGAATTGCAGAACGTCAGAAATTTAGAAGAAATTGTGACCGCGCGGCTTAGGGATTTTTGCAAAAAAAGTTGTTCAGACGTCGAGGGCTAATTCTGTCTCTGATGATAAAAACGCATCTGTTTCCACCAAAAAACCTTTCAGGGGATCGTTTGCAACAGTTTAGCACCATTTTTGAGTGAATTGCAGAACGTCAGAAATTTAGAAGAAATTGTGACCGCGCGGCTTAGGGATTTTTGTAAAAAAAGGTTGTTCAGACGTTGAGGGCTAATTCTGTTTCCCATGATAAAAACTCATCTGTTTCCACCAAAAAACCTTTCAGGGGATCGTTTGCAACAGTTTGGCAACATTTTTGAGTGAATTGCAGAACGTCAGATTTTTGCTGAAATTGTGACCGCGCGGCTTAGGGGTTTTTTCAAAAAAATGTTGATCAGACGTCGAGGGCTAATTCTGTCTCTGATGATAAAAATGCATCTGTTTCCACCGAAAAACCTTTCAGGGGATCGTTTGCAACAGTTTAGCACCATTTTTGAGTGAATTGCAGAACGTCAGATTTTTCCTGAAATTGTGACCGCGCGGCTTAGGGATTTTTGCAAAAAAAAGTTGTTCAGACGTTGAGGGCTAATTATATTTCCGATGATAAAAACACATCTGTTTCCACCGGAAAACTTTCAGGGGATCGTTTGCAACAGTTTGGCACCATTTTTGAGTGAATTGCAGAACGTCAGAAATTTAGAAGAAATTGTGACCGCGCGGCTTAGGGATTTTTTCAAAAAAAGTTGTTCAGACGTCGAGGGCTAATTCTGTTTCCCATGATCAAAACGCATCTGTTTCCACTGAAAAAGCTTTCAGGGGATCGTTTGCAACAGTTCAGCGCCATTTTTGAATGAATTGCAGAACGTCAGATTTTTGCTGAAATTGTGACCGCGAGGCTTAGGGATTTTTGCAAAAAAAAGTTGTTCAGACATTGAGGGCTAATTATATTTCCGATGATAAAAACACATCTGTTTCCACCGAAAAACCTTTCAGGCGATCGTTTGCAACAGTTTGGCAACATTTTTGAGTGAATTGCAGAACGTCAGAAATTTAGAAGAAATTGTGACCGCGCGGCTTAGGGATTTTTTCAAAAAAATGTTGATCAGACGTCGAGGGCTAATTCTGTTTCCGATGATAAAAACGCATCTGTTTCCACCGAAAAAACTTTCAGGGGATCGTTTGCAACAGTTTAGCACCATTTTTGAGTGAATTGCAGAACGTCAGAAATTTAGAAGAAATTGTGACCGCGCGGATTACGGATTTTTTCAAAAAAATGTTGATCAGACGTTGAGGGCTAATTCTGTTTCCGATGATAAAAACGCATCTGTTTCCACTTAAAAACATTTCAGGGGATCGTTTGCAACAGTTCAGCGCCATTTTTGAATAAATTGCAGAACGTCAGAAATTTAGAAGAAATTGTGACCGCGCGGCTTAGGGATTTTTGCAAAAAAAAGTTGTTCAGACTTCGAGGGCTAATTCTGTATCCCATGATAAAAACACATCTGTTTCCACCGAAAAACCTTTCAGGGGATCGTTTGCAACAGTTTGGCACCATTTTTGAGTGAATTGCAGAACGTCAGTTTTTTCCTGAAATTTTGACCGCGCGGCTTAGGGATTTTTGTAAAAAAAGGTTGTTCAGACGTTGAGGGCTAATTCTGTTTCCCATGATAAAAACTCATCTGTTTCCACCAAAAAACCTTTCAGGGGATCGTTTGCAACAGTTTGGCAACATTTTTGAGTGAATTGCAGAACGTCAGATTTTTGCTGAAATTGTGACCGCGCGGCTTAGGGGTTTTTTCAAAAAAATGTTGATCAGACGTCGAGGGCTAATTCTGTCTCTGATGATAAAAATGCATCTGTTTCCACCGAAAAACCTTTCAGGGGATCGTTTGCAACAGTTTAGCACCATTTTTGAGTGAATTGCAGAACGTCAGATTTTTCCTGAAATTGTGACCGCGCGGCTTAGGGATTTTTGCAAAAAAAAGTTGTTCAGACGTTGAGGGCTAATTATATTTCCGATGATAAAAACACATCTGTTTCCACCGGAAAACTTTCAGGGGATCGTTTGCAACAGTTTGGCACCATTTTTGAGTGAATTGCAGAACGTCAGAAATTTAGAAGAAATTGTGACCGCGCGGCTTAGGGATTTTTTCAAAAAAAGTTGTTCAGACGTCGAGGGCTAATTCTGTTTCCCATGATCAAAACGCATCTGTTTCCACTGAAAAAGCTTTCAGGGGATCGTTTGCAACAGTTCAGCGCCATTTTTGAATGAATTGCAGAACGTCAGATTTTTGCTGAAATTGTGACCGCGCGGCTTAGGGATTTTTGCAAAAAAAGTTGTTCAGACTTTGAGGGCTAATTCTGTCTCTGATGATAAAAACGCATCTGTTTCCACCAAAAAACCTTTCAGGGGATCGTTTGCAACAGTTTAGCACCATTTTTGAGTGAATTGCAGAACGTTAGAAATTTAGAAGAAATTGTGACCGCGCGGCTTAGGGATTTTTGCAAAAAAAGTTGTTCAGACTTTGAGGGCTAACTCTGTCTCTGATGATAAAAACGCATCTGTTTCCACCGAAAAACCTTTCAGGAGATCGTTTGCAACAGTTTGGCACCATTTTTGAGTGAATTGCAGAACGTCAGTTTTTTCCTGAAATTGTGACCGCGCGGCTTAGGGATTTTTGTAAAAAAAGGTTGTTCAGACGTTGAGGGCTAATTCTGTTTCCCATGATAAAAACTCATCTGTTTCCACCAAAAAACCTTTCAGGGGATCGTTTGCAACAGTTTGGCAACATTTTTGAGTGAATTGCAGAACGTCAGATTTTTGCTGAAATTGTGACCGCGCGGCTTAGGGGTTTTTTCAAAAAAATGTTGATCAGACGTCGAGGGCTAATTCTGTTTCCGATGATAAAAACGCATCTGTTTCCACCGAAAAACCTTTCAGGGGATCGTTTGCAACAGTTTGGCAACATTTTTGAGTGAATTGCAGAACGTCAGATTTTTCCTGAAATTGTGACCGCGCGGCTTAGGGATTTTTGCAAAAAAAAGTTGTTCAGACGTTGAGGGCTAATTATATTTCCGATGATAAAAACACATCTGTTTCCACCGAAAAACATTTCAGGGGATCGTTTGCAACAGTTTGGCACCATTTTTGAGTGAATTGCAGAATGTCAGAAATTTAGAAGAAATTGTGACCGCGCGGCTTAGGGTATTTTTTCAAAAAAAAGTTGATCAGACGTCGAGGGCTAATTCTGTTTCCGATGATAAAAACGCATCTGTTTCCACCGAAAAAACTTTCAGAGGATCGTTTGCAACAGTTTAGCACCATTTTTGAGTGAATTGCAGAACGTCGGATTTTTCCTGAAATTGTGACCGCGAGGCTTAGGGATTTTTGCAAAAAAAAGTTGTTCAGACATTGAGGGCTAATTATATTTCCGATGATAAAAACACATCTGTTTCCACCGAAAAACCTTTCAGGCGATCGTTTGCAACAGTTTGGCAACATTTTTGAGTGAATTGCAGCACGTCAGAAATTTAGAAGAAATTGTGACCGCGCGGCTTAGGGATTTTTTCAAAAAAATGTTGATCAGACGTAGAGGGCTAATTCTGTTTCCGATGATAAAAACGCATCTGTTTCCACCGAAAAAACTTTCAGGGGATCGTTTGCAACAGTTTAGCACCATTTTTGAGTGAATTGCAGAACGTCAGAAATTTAGAAGAAATTGTGACCGCGCGGATTACGGATTTTTTCAAAAAAATGTTGATCAGACGTTGAGGGCTAATTCTGTTTCCGATGATAAAAACGCATCTGTTTCCACTTAAAAACATTTCAGGGGATCGTTTGCAACAGTTCAGCGCCATTTTTGAATAAATTGCAGAACGTCAGAAATTTAGAAGAAATTGTGACCGCGCGGCTTAGGGATTTTTGCAAAAAAAAGTTGTTCAGACTTCGAGGGCTAATTCTGTATCCCATGATAAAAACACATCTGTTTCCACCGAAAAACCTTTCAGGGGATCGTTTGCAACAGTTTGGCACCATTTTTGAGTGAATTGCAGAATGTCAGTTTTTTCCTGAAATTTTGACCGCGCGGCTTAGGGATTTTTGTAAAAAAAGGTTGTTCAGATGTTGAGGGCTAATTCTGTTTCCCATGATAAAAACTCATCTGTTTCCACCAAAAAACCTTTCAGGGGATCGTTTGCAACAGTTTGGCAACATTTTTGAGTGAATTGCAGAACGTCAGATTTTTGCTGAAATTGTGACCGTGCGGCTTAGGGGTTTTTTCAAAAAAATGTTCATCAGACGTCGAGGGCTAATTCTGTTTCCGATGATAAAAACGCATCTGTTTCCACCGAAAAATCTTTCAGGGGATCGTTTGCAACAGTTTAGCACCATTTTTGAGTGAATTGCAGAACGTCAGAAATTTAGAAGAAATTTGCAAAAAAAAGTTGTTCAGACGTTGAGGGCTAATTCTGTTTCCGATGATAAAAACGCATCTGTTTCCACTGAAAAACCTTTCAGGGGATCGTTTGCAACAGTTTAGCACCATTTTTGAGTGAATTGCAGAACGTCAGATTTTTCCTGAAATTGTGACCGCGCGGCTTAGGGATTTTTGCAAAAAAAAGTTGTTCAGACGTTGAGGGCTAATTATATTTCCGATGATAAAAACACATCTGTTTCCACCGAAAAACCTTTCAGGGGATCGTTTGCAACAGTTTGGCACCATTTTTGAGTGAATTGCAGAACGTCAGAAATTTAGAAGAAATTGTGACCGCGCGGCTTAGGGGTTTTTTCAAAAAAATGTTGATCAGACGTCGAGGGCTAATTCTGTTTCCGATGATAAAAACGCATCTGTTTCCACTGAAAAATCTTTCAGGGGATCGTTTGCAACAGTTTAGCACCATTTTTGAGTGAATTGCAGAACGTCAGAAATTTAGAAGAAATTTGCAAAAAAAAGTTGTTCAGACGTTGAGGGCTAATTCTGTTTCCGATGATAAAAACGCATCTGTTTCCACTGAAAAACCTTTCAGGGGATCGTTTGCAACAGTTTAGCACCATTTTTGAGTGAATTGCAGAACGTCAGATTTTTCCTGAAATTGTGACCGCACGGCTTAGGGATTTTTGCAAAAAAAAGTTGTTCAGACGTTGAGGGCTAATTATATTTCCGATGATAAAAACACATCTGTTTCCACCGAAAAACCTTTCAGGGGATCGTTTGCAACAGTTTGGCACCATTTTTGAGTGAATTGCAGAACGTCAGTTTTTTCCTGAAATTTTGACCGCGCGGCTTAGGGATTTTTGTAAAAAAAGGTTGTTCAGACGTTGAGGGCTAATTCTGTTTCCCATGATAAAAACTCATCTGTTTCCACCAAAAAACCTTTCAGGGGATCGTTTGCAACAGTTTGGCAACATTTTTGAGTGAATTGCAGAACGTCAGATTTTTGCTGAAATTGTGACCGCGCGGCTTAGGGGTTTTTTCAAAAAAATGTTGATCAGACGTCGAGGGCTAATTCTGTCTCTGATGATAAAAATGCATCTGTTTCCACCGAAAAACCTTTCAGGGGATCGTTTGCAACAGTTTAGCACCATTTTTGAGTGAATTGCAGAACGTCAGATTTTTCCTGAAATTGTGACCGCGCGGCTTAGGGATTTTTGCAAAAAAAAGTTGTTCAGACGTTGAGGGCTAATTATATTTCCGATGATAAAAACACATCTGTTTCCACCGGAAAACTTTCAGGGGATCGTTTGCAACAGTTTGGCACCATTTTTGAGTGAATTGCAGAACGTCAGAAATTTAGAAGAAATTGTGACCGCGCGGCTTAGGGATTTTTTCAAAAAAAGTTGTTCAGACGTCGAGGGCTAATTCTGTTTCCCATGATCAAAACGCATCTGTTTCCACTGAAAAAGCTTTCAGGGGATCGTTTGCAACAGTTCAGCGCCATTTTTGAATGAATTGCAGAACGTCAGATTTTTGCTGAAATTGTGACCGCGCGGCTTAGGGATTTTTGCAAAAAAAGTTGTTCAGACTTTGAGGGCTAATTCTGTCTCTGATGATAAAAACGCATCTGTTTCCACCAAAAAACCTTTCAGGGGATCGTTTGCAACAGTTTAGCACCATTTTTGAGTGAATTGCAGAACGTTAGAAATTTAGAAGAAATTGTGACCGCGCGGCTTAGGGATTTTTGCAAAAAAAGTTGTTCAGACTTTGAGGGCTAACTCTGTCTCTGATGATAAAAACGCATCTGTTTCCACCGAAAAACCTTTCAGGAGATCGTTTGCAACAGTTTGGCACCATTTTTGAGTGAATTGCAGAACGTCAGTTTTTTCCTGAAATTGTGACCGCGCGGCTTAGGGATTTTTGTAAAAAAAGGTTGTTCAGACGTTGAGGGCTAATTCTGTTTCCCATGATAAAAACTCATCTGTTTCCACCAAAAAACCTTTCAGGGGATCGTTTGCAACAGTTTGGCAACATTTTTGAGTGAATTGCAGAACGTCAGATTTTTGCTGAAATTGTGACCGCGCGGCTTAGGGGTTTTTTCAAAAAAATGTTGATCAGACGTCGAGGGCTAATTCTGTTTCCGATGATAAAAACGCATCTGTTTCCACCGAAAAACCTTTCAGGGGATCGTTTGCAACAGTTTGGCAACATTTTTGAGTGAATTGCAGAACGTCAGATTTTTCCTGAAATTGTGACCGCGCGGCTTAGGGATTTTTGCAAAAAAAAGTTGTTCAGACGTTGAGGGCTAATTATATTTCCGATGATAAAAACACATCTGTTTCCACCGAAAAACATTTCAGGGGATCGTTTGCAACAGTTTGGCACCATTTTTGAGTGAATTGCAGAATGTCAGAAATTTAGAAGAAATTGTGACCGCGCGGCTTAGGGTATTTTTTCAAAAAAAAGTTGATCAGACCTCGAGGGCTAATTCTGTTTCCGATGATAAAAACGCATCTGTTTCCACCGAAAAAACTTTCAGAGGATCGTTTGCAACAGTTTAGCACCATTTTTGAGTGAATTGCAGAACGTCGGATTTTTCCTGAAATTGTGACCGCGAGGCTTAGGGATTTTTGCAAAAAAAAGTTGTTCAGACATTGAGGGCTAATTATATTTCCGATGATAAAAACACATCTGTTTCCACCGAAAAACCTTTCAGGCGATCGTTTGCAACAGTTTGGCAACATTTTTGAGTGAATTGCAGCACGTCAGAAATTTAGAAGAAATTGTGACCGCGCGGCTTAGGGATTTTTTCAAAAAAATGTTGATCAGACGTAGAGGGCTAATTCTGTTTCCGATGATAAAAACGCATCTGTTTCCACCGAAAAAACTTTCAGGGGATCGTTTGCAACAGTTTAGCACCATTTTTGAGTGAATTGCAGAACGTCAGAAATTTAGAAGAAATTGTGACCGCGCGGATTACGGATTTTTTCAAAAAAATGTTGATCAGACGTTGAGGGCTAATTCTGTTTCCGATGATAAAAACGCATCTGTTTCCACTTAAAAACATTTCAGGGGATCGTTTGCAACAGTTCAGCGCCATTTTTGAATAAATTGCAGAACGTCAGAAATTTAGAAGAAATTGTGACCGCGCGGCTTAGGGATTTTTGCAAAAAAAAGTTGTTCAGACTTCGAGGGCTAATTCTGTATCCCATGATAAAAACACATCTGTTTCCACCGAAAAACCTTTCAGGGGATCGTTTGCAACAGTTTGGCACCATTTTTGAGTGAATTGCAGAATGTCAGTTTTTTCCTGAAATTTTGACCGCGCGGCTTAGGGATTTTTGTAAAAAAAGGTTGTTCAGATGTTGAGGGCTAATTCTGTTTCCCATGATAAAAACTCATCTGTTTCCACCAAAAAACCTTTCAGGGGATCGTTTGCAACAGTTTGGCAACATTTTTGAGTGAATTGCAGAACGTCAGATTTTTGCTGAAATTGTGACCGTGCGGCTTAGGGGTTTTTTCAAAAAAATGTTCATCAGACGTCGAGGGCTAATTCTGTTTCCGATGATAAAAACGCATCTGTTTCCACCGAAAAATCTTTCAGGGGATCGTTTGCAACAGTTTAGCACCATTTTTGAGTGAATTGCAGAACGTCAGAAATTTAGAAGAAATTTGCAAAAAAAAGTTGTTCAGACGTTGAGGGCTAATTCTGTTTCCGATGATAAAAACGCATCTGTTTCCACTGAAAAACCTTTCAGGGGATCGTTTGCAACAGTTTAGCACCATTTTTG
This sequence comes from Podarcis gaigeae, assembly GCF_964106915.1. NCBI lineage: Eukaryota > Metazoa > Chordata > Lepidosauria > Squamata > Lacertidae > Podarcis > Podarcis gaigeae. Next base: position 10,888,719 of record NC_139679.1, on the reverse strand, counting down.
AGTGAATTGCAGAACGTCAGATTTTTCCTGAAATTGTGACCGCGCGGCTTAGGGATTTTTGCAAAAAAAAGTTGTTCAGACGTTGAGGGCTAATTATATTTCCGATGATAAAAACACATCTGTTTCCACCGAAAAACCTTTCAGGGGATCGTTTGCAACAGTTTGGCACCATTTTTGAGTGAATTGCAGAACGTCAGAAATTTAGAAGAAATTGTGACCGCGCGGCTTAGGGGTTTTTTCAAAAAAATGTTGATCAGACGTCGAGGGCTAATTCTGTTTCCGATGATAAAAACGCATCTGTTTCCACTGAAAAATCTTTCAGGGGATCGTTTGCAACAGTTTAGCACCATTTTTGAGTGAATTGCAGAACGTCAGAAATTTAGAAGAAATTTGCAAAAAAAAGTTGTTCAGACGTTGAGGGCTAATTCTGTTTCCGATGATAAAAACGCATCTGTTTCCACTGAAAAACCTTTCAGGGGATCGTTTGCAACAGTTTAGCACCATTTTTGAGTGAATTGCAGAACGTCAGATTTTTCCTGAAATTGTGACCGCACGGCTTAGGGATTTTTGCAAAAAAAAGTTGTTCAGACGTTGAGGGCTAATTATATTTCCGATGATAAAAACACATCTGTTTCCACCAAAAAACCATTCAGGGGATCGTTTGCAACAGTTTGGCACCATTTTTGAGTGAATTGCAGAACGTCAGAAATTTAGAAGAAATTGTGACCGCGCGGCTTAGGGATTTTTTCAAAAAAATGTTGATCAGACGTCGAGGGCTAATTCTGTTTCCGATGATAAAAACGCATCTGTTTCCACCGAAAAAACTTTCAGGGGATCGTTTGCAACAGTTTAGCACCATTTTTGAGTGAATTGCAGAACGTCAGAAATTTAGAAGAAATTGTGACCGCGCGGCTTAGGGATTTTTTCAAAAAAAGTTGTTCAGACGTCGAGGGCTAATTCTGTTTCCCATGATCAAAACGCATCTGTTTCCAGTGAAAAACCTTTCAGGGGATCGTTTGCAACAGTTCAGCGCCATTTTTGAGTGAATTGCAGAACGTCAGATTTTTGCTGAAATTGTGACCGCGCGGCTTAGGGATTTTTGCAAAAAAAGTTGTTCAGACTTTGAGGGCTAATTCTGTCTCTGATGATAAAAACGCATCTGTTTCCACCAAAAAACCTTTCAGGGGATCATTTGCAACAGTTTAGCACCATTTTTGAGTGAATTGCAGAACGTTAGAAATTTAGAAGAAATTTGCAAAAAAAAGTTGTTCAGACGTTGAGGGCTAATTCTGTTTCCGATGATAAAAACGCATCTGTTTCCACTGAAAAACATTTCAGGGGATCGTTTGCAACAGTTCAGCGCCATTTTTGAATGAATTGCAGAACGTCAGAAATTTAGAAGAAATTGTGACCGCGCGGCTTAGGGATTTTTGCAAAAAAAGTTGTTCAGACTTTGAGGGCTAACTCTGTCTCTGATGATAAAAACGCATCTGTTTCCACCGAAAAACCTTTCAGGGGATCGTTTGCAACAGTTTAGCACCATTTTTGAGTGAATTGCAGAACGTCAGTTTTTTCCTGAAATTGTGACCGCGCGGCTTAGGGATTTTTGCAAAAAAAAGTTGTTCAGACGTTGAGGGCTAATTATATTTCCGATGATAAAAACACATCTGTTTCCACCGAAAAACCTTTCAGGGGATCGTTTGCAACAGTTTGGCACCATTTTTGAGTGAATTGCAGAACGTCAGAAATTTAGAAGAAATTGTGACCGCGCGGCTTAGGGATTTTTTCAAAAAAATGTTGATCAGACGTCGAGGGCTAATTCTGTTTCCGATGATAAAAACGCATATGTTTCCACCGAAAAAACTTTCAGGGGATCGTTTGCAACAGTTTAGCACCATTTTTGAGTGAATTGCAGAACGTCAGAAATTTAGAAGAAATTGTGACCGCTCGGCTTAGGGATTTTTTCAAAAAAAGTTGTTCAGACGTCGAGGGCTAATTCTGTTTCCCATGATCAAAACGCATCTGTTTCCAGTGAAAAACCTTTCAGGGGATCGTTTGCAACAGTTCAGCGCCATTTTTGAGTGAATTGCAGAACGTCAGATTTTTGCTGAAATTGTGACCGCGCGGCTTAGGGATTTTTGCAAAAAAAGTTGTTCAGACTTTGAGGGCTAATTCTGTCTCTGATGATAAAAACGCATCTGTTTCCACCAAAAAACCTTTCAGGGGATCGTTTGCAACAGTTCAGCGCCATTTTTGAATAAATTGCAGAACGTCAGAAATTTAGAAGAAATTGTGACCGCGCGGCTTAGGGATTTTTTCAAAAAAATGTTGATCAGACGTTGAGGGCTAATTCTGTTTCCGATGATAAAAACGCATCTGTTTCCACTTAAAAACATTTCAGGGGATCGTTTGCAACAGTTCAGCGCCATTTTTGAATAAATTGCAGAACGTCAGAAATTTAGAAGAAATTGTGACCGCGCGGCTTAGGGAATTTTGCAAAAAAAAGTTGTTCAGACTTCGAGGGCTAATTCTGTATCCCATGATAAAAACACATCTGTTTCCACCGAAAAACCTTTCAGGGGATCGTTTGCAACAGTTTGGCACCATTTTTGAGTGAATTGCAGAACGTCAGTTTTTTCCTGAAATTTTGACCGCGCGGCTTAGGGATTTTTGTAAAAAAAGGTTGTTCAGATGTTGAGGGCTAATTCTGTTTCCCATGATAAAAACTCATCTGTTTCCACCAAAAAACCTTTCAGGGGATCGTTTGCAACAGTTTGGCAACATTTTTGAGTGAATTGCAGAACGTCAGATTTTTGCTGAAATTGTGACCGCGCGGCTTAGGGTTTTTTTCAAAAAAATGTTGATCAGACGTCGAGGGCTAATTCTGTTTCCGATGATAAAAACGCATCTGTTTCCACCGAAAAATCTTTCAGGGGATCGTTTGCAACAGTTTAGCACCATTTTTGAGTGAATTGCAGAACGTTAGAAATTTAGAAGAAATTTGCAAAAAAAAGTTGTTCAGACGTTGAGGGCTAATTCTGTTTCCGATGATAAAAACGCATCTGTTTCCACTGAAAAACATTTCAGGGGATCGTTTGCAACAGTTCAGCGCCATTTTTGAATGAATTGCAGAACGTCAGAAATTTAGAAGAAATTGTGACCGCGCGGCTTAGGGATTTTTGCAAAAAAAGTTGTTCAGACTTTGAGGGCTAACTCTGTCTCTGATGATAAAAACGCATCTGTTTCCACCGAAAAACCTTTCAGGGGATCGTTTGCAACAGTTTAGCACCATTTTTGAGTGAATTGCAGAACGTCAGTTTTTTCCTGAAATTGTGACCGCGCGGCTTAGGGATTTTTGCAAAAAAAAGTTGTTCAGACGTTGAGGGCTAATTATATTTCCGATGATAAAAACACATCTGTTTCCACCGAAAAACCTTTCAGGGGATCGTTTGCAACAGTTTGGCACCATTTTTGAGTGAATTGCAGAACGTCAGAAATTTAGAAGAAATTGTGACCGCGCGGCTTAGGGATTTTTTCAAAAAAATGTTGATCAGACGTCGAGGGCTAATTCTGTTTCCGATGATAAAAACGCATATGTTTCCACCGAAAAAACTTTCAGGGGATCGTTTGCAACAGTTTAGCACCATTTTTGAGTGAATTGCAGAACGTCAGAAATTTAGAAGAAATTGTGACCGCGCGGCTTAGGGATTTTTTCAAAAAAAGTTGTTCAGACGTCGAGGGCTAATTCTGTTTCCCATGATCAAAACGCATCTGTTTCCAGTGAAAAACCTTTCAGGGGATCGTTTGCAACAGTTCAGCGCCATTTTTGAGTGAATTGCAGAACGTCAGATTTTTGCTGAAATTGTGACCGCGCGGCTTAGGGATTTTTGCAAAAAAAGTTGTTCAGACTTTGAGGGCTAATTCTGTCTCTGATGATAAAAACGCATCTGTTTCCACCAAAAAACCTTTCAGGGGATCGTTTGCAACAGTTCAGCGCCATTTTTGAATAAATTGCAGAACGTCAGAAATTTAGAAGAAATTGTGACCGCGCGGCTTAGGGATTTTTTCAAAAAAATGTTGATCAGACGTTGAGGGCTAATTCTGTTTCCGATGATAAAAACGCATCTGTTTCCACTTAAAAACATTTCAGGGGATCGTTTGCAACAGTTCAGCGCCATTTTTGAATAAATTGCAGAACGTCAGAAATTTAGAAGAAATTGTGACCGCGCGGCTTAGGGAATTTTGCAAAAAAAAGTTGTTCAGACTTCGAGGGCTAATTCTGTATCCCATGATAAAAACACATCTGTTTCCACCGAAAAACCTTTCAGGGGATCGTTTGCAACAGTTTGGCACCATTTTTGAGTGAATTGCAGAACGTCAGTTTTTTCCTGAAATTGTGACCGCGCGGCTTAGGGATTTTTGTAAAAAAAGGTTGTTCAGATGTTGAGGGCTAATTCTGTTTCCCATGATAAAAACGCATCTGTTTCCACCGAAAAATCTTTCAGGGGATCGTTTGCAACAGTTTAGCACCATTTTTGAGTGAATTGCAGAACGTCAGAAATTTAGAAGAAATTTGCAAAAAAAAGTTGTTCAGACGTTGAGGGCTAATTCTGTTTCCGATGATAAAAACGCATCTGTTTCCACTGAAAAACCTTTCAGGGGATCGTTTGCAACAGTTTAGCACCATTTTTGAGTGAATTGCAGAACGTCAGATTTTTCCTGAAATTGTGACCGCGCGGCTTAGGGATTTTTGCAAAAAAAAGTTGTTCAGACGTTGAGGGCTAATTATATTTCCGATGATAAAAACACATCTGTTTCCACCGAAAAACCTTTCAGGGGATCGTTTGCAACAGTTTGGCACCATTTTTGAGTGAATTGCAGAACGTCAGAAATTTAGAAGAAATTGTGACCGCGCGGCTTAGGGATTTTTTCAAAAAAAGTTGTTCAGACGTCGAGGGCTAATTCTGTTTCCCATGATCAAAACGCATCTGTTTCCAGTGAAAAACCTTTCTGGGGATCGTTTGCAACAGTTCAGTGCCATTTTTGAGTGAATTGCAGAACGTCAGATTTTTGCTGAAATTGTGACCGCGCGGCTTAGGGATTTTTGCAAAAAAAGTTGTTCAGACTTTGAGGGCTAATTCTGTCTCTGATGATAAAAACGCATCTGTTTCCACCAAAAAACCTTTCAGGGGATCGTTTGCAACAGTTTGGCACCATTTTTGAGTGAATTGCAGAATGTCAGAAAAGTAAAAGAAATTGTGACCGCGCGGCTTAGGGTATTTTTTCAAAAAAATGTTGATCAGACGTCGAGGGCTAATTCTGTTTCCGATGATAAAAACGCATCTGTTTCCACCGAAAATACTTTCAGGGGATCGTTTGCAACCGTTTAGCACCATTTTTGAGTGAATTGCAGAACGTCAGAAATTTAGAAGAAATTGTGACCGCGCGGCTTAGGGATTTTTTCAAAAAAAGTTGTTCAGACGTCGTGGGCTAATTCTGTTTCCCATGATCAAAACGCATCTGTTTCCACCAAAAAACCTGTCAGGGGATCGTTTGCAACAGTTCAGCGCCATTTTTGAATGAATTGCAGAACGTCAGATTTTTGCTGAAATTGTGACCGCGCGGCTTAGAGATTTTTGCAAAAAAAGTTGTTCAGACTTTGAGGGCTAATTCTGTCTCTGATGATAAAAACGCATCTGTTTCCACCAAAAAACCTTTCAGGGGATCGTTTGCAACAGTTTAGCACCATTTTTGAGTGAATTGCAGAACGTCAGAAATTTAGAAGAAATTTGCAAAAAAAAGTTGTTCAGACGTTGAGGGCTAATTCTGTTTCCGATGATAAAAACGCATCTGTTTCCACTGAAAAACAATTCAGGGGATCGTTTGCAACATTTCAGCGCCATTTTTGAATGAATTGCAGAACGTCAGAAATTTAGAAGAAATTGTGACCGCGCGGCTTAGGGATTTTTGCAAAAAAAGTTGTTCAGACTTTGAGGGCTAACTCTGTCTCTGATGATAAAAACGCATCTGTTTCCACCGAAAAACCTTTCAGGAGATCGTTTGCAACAGTTTGGCACCATTTTTGAGTGAATTGCAGAACGTCAGTTTTTTCCTGAAATTGTGACCGCGCGGCTTAGGGATTTTTGTAAAAAAAGGTTGTTCAGACGTTGAGGGCTAATTCTGTTTCCCATGATAAAAACTCATCTGTTTCCACCAAAAAACCTTTCAGGGGATCGTTTGCAACAGTTTGGCAACATTTTTGAGTGAATTGCAGAACGTCAGATTTTTGCTGAAATTGTGACCGCGCGGCTTAGGGGTTTTTTCAAAAAAATGTTGATCAGACGTCGAGGGCTAATTCTGTCTCTGATGATAAAAACGCATCTGTTTCCACCGAAAAACCTTTCAGGGGATCGTTTGCAACAGTTTAGCACCATTTTTGAGTGAATTGCAGAACGTCAGATTTTTACTGAAATTGTGACCGCGCGGCTTAGGGATTTTTGCAAAAAAAAGTTGTTCAGACGTTGAGGGCTAATTATATTTCCGATGATAAAAACACATCTGTTTCCACCGAAAAACCTTTCAGGGGATCGTTTGCAACAGTTTGGCACCATTTTTGAGTGAATTGCAGAACGTCAGAAATTTAGAAGAAATTGTGACCGCGCGGCTTAGGGATTTTTTCAAAAAAATGTTGATCAGACGTCGAGGGCTAATTCTGTTTCCGATGATAAAAACGCATCTGTTTCCACCGAAAAAACTTTCAGGGGATCGTTTGCAACAGTTTAGCACAATTTTTGAGTGAATTGCAGAACGTCAGAAATTTAGAAGAAATTGTGACCGCGCGGCTTAGGGATTTTTTCAAAAAAAAGTTGTTCAGACGTCGAGGGCTAATTCTGTTTCCCATGATCAAAACGCATCTGTTTCCAGTGAAAAACCTTTCAGGGGATCGTTTGCAACAGTTCAGCGCCATTTTTGAGTGAATTGCAGAACGTCAGATTTTTGCTGAAATTGTGACCGCGCGGCTTAGGGATTTTTGCAAAAAAAGTTGTTCAGACTTTGAGGGCTAATTCTGTCTCTGATGATAAAAACGCATCTGTTTCCACCAAAAAACCTTTCAGGGGATCGTTTGCAACAGTTTAGCACCATTTTTGAGTGAATTGCAGAACGTTAGAAATTTAGAAGAAATTTGCAAAAAAAAGTTGTTCAGACGTTGAGGGCTAATTCTTTTTCCGATGATAAAAACTCATCTGGTTCCACTGAAAAACATTTCAGGGGATCGTTTGCAACAGTTCAGCGCCATTTTTGAATGAATTGCAGAACGTCAGAAATTTAGAAGAAATTGTGACCGCGCGGCTTAGGGATTTTTGCAAAAAAAGTTGTTCAGACTTTGAGGGCTAACTCTGTCTCTGATGATAAAAACGCATCTGTTTCCAACGAAAAACCTTTCAGGAGATCGTTTGCAACAGTTTGGCACCATTTTTGAGTGAATTGCAGAACGTCAGTTTTTTCCTGAAATTGTGACCGCGCGGCTTAGGGATTTTTGTAAAAAAAGGTTGTTCAGACGTTGAGGGCTAATTCCGTTTCCCATGATAAAAACTCATCTGTTTCCACCAAAAAACCTTTCAGGGGATCGTTTGCAACAGTTTGGCAACATTTTTGAGTGAATTGCAGAACGTCAGATTTTTGCTGAAATTGTGACCGCGCGGCTTAGGGGTTTTTTCAAAAAAATGTTGATCAGACGTCGAGGGCTAATTCTGTCTCTGATGATAAAAACGCATCTGTTTCCACCGAAAACCTTTCAGGGGATCGTTTGCAACAGTTTAGCACCATTTTTGAGTGAATTGCAGAACGTCAGAAATTTAGAAGAAATTGTGACCGCGCGGCTTAGGGATTGTTTCAAAAAAGTTGTTCAGACGTCGTGGGCTAATTCTGTTTCCCATGATCAAAACGCATCTGTTTCCACCAAAAAACCTGTCAGGGGATCGTTTGCAACAGTTCAGCGCCATTTTTGAATGAATTGCAGAACGTCAGATTTTTGCTGAAATTGTGACCGCGCGGCTTAGGGATTTTTGCAAAAAAAGTTGTTCAGACTTTGAGGGCTAATTCTGTCTCTGATGATAAAAACGCATCTGTTTCCACCAAAAAACCTTTCAGGGGATCGTTTGCAACAGTTTAGCACCATTTTTGAGTGAATTGCAGAACGTTAGAAATTTAGAAGAAATTTGCAAAAAAAAGTTGTTCAGACGTTGAGGGCTAATTCTGTTTCCGATGATAAAAACGCATCTGTTTCCACTGAAAAACATTTCAGGGGATCGTTTGCAACAGTTCAGCGCCATTTTTGAATGAGTTGCAGAACGTCAGAAATTTAGAAGAAATTGTGACCGCGCGGCTTAGGGATTTTTGCAAAAAAAGTTGTTCAGACTTTGAGGGCTAACTCTGTCTCTGATGATAAAAACGCATCTGTTTCCACCAAAAAACCTTTCAGGAGATCGTTTGCAACAGTTTGGCACCATTTTTGAGTGAATTGCAGAACGTCAGTTTTTTCCTGAAATTGTGACCGCGCGGGTTAGGGATTTTTGTCAAAAAAGGTTGTTCAGACGTTGAGGGCTAATTCTGTTTCCCATGATAAAAACTCATCTGTTTCCACCAAAAAACCTTTCAGGGGATCGTTTGCAACAGTTTGGCAACATTTTTGAGTGAATTGCATAACGTCAGATTTTTGCTGAAATTGTGACCGCGCGGCTTAGGGGTTTTTTCAAAAAAATGTTGATCAGACGTCGAGGGCTAATTCTGTCTCTGATGATAAAAACGCATCTGTTTCCACCAAAAACCTTTCAGGGGATCGTTTGCAACAGTTTAGCACCATTTTTGAGTGAATTGCAGAAAGTCAGATTTTTCCTGAAATTGTGACCGCGCGGCTTAGGGATTTTTGCAAAAAAAAGTTGTTCAGACGTTGAGGGCTAATTATATTTCCGATGATAAAAACACATCTGTTTCCACCGAAAAACCTTTCAGGGGATCGTTTGCAACAGTTTGGCACCATTTTTGAGTGAATTGCAGAACGTCAGAAATTTAGAAGAAATTGTGACCGCGCGGCTTAGGGATTTTTTCAAAAAAATGTTGATCAGACGTCGAGGGCTAATTCTGTTTCCGATGATAAAAACGCATCTGTTTCCACCGAAAAAACTTTCAGGGGATCGTTTGCAACAGTTTAGCACCATTTTTGAGTGAATTGCAGAACGTCAGAAATTTAGAAGAAATTGTGACCGCGCGGCTTAGGGATTTTTGCAAAAAAAGTTGTTCAGACTTTGAGGGCTAATTCTGTCTCTGATGATAAAAACGCATCTGTTTCCACCAAAAAACCTTTCAGGGGATCATTTGCAACAGTTTAGCACCATTTTTGAGTGAATTGCAGAACGTCAGAAATTTAGAAGAAATTTGCAAAAAAAAGTTGTTCAGACGTTGAGGGCTAATTCTGTTTCCGATGATAAAAACGCATCTGTTTCCACCAAAAAACCTTTCAGGGGATCGTTTGCAACAGTTTGGCAACATTTTTGAGTGAATTGCAGAACGTCAGATTTTTGCTGAAATTGAGACCGCGCGGCTTAGGGGTTTTTTCAAAAAAATGTTGATCAGACGTCGAGGGCTAATTCTGTCTCTGATGATAAAAACGCATCTGTTTCCACCGAAAAACCTTTCAGGGGATCGTTTGCAACAGTTTAGCACCATTTTTGAGTGAATTGCAGAACGTCAGAAATTTAGAAGAAATTGTGACCGCGCGGCTTAGGGATTTTTGCAAAAAAAGTTGTTCAGACTTTGAGGGCTAACTCTGTCTCTGATGATAAAAACGCATCTGTTCCCACCAAAAAACCTTTCAGGGGATCGTTTGCAACAGTTTAGCACCATTTTTGAGTGAATTGCAGAACGTCAGAAATTTAGAAGAAATTTGCAAAAAAAAGTTGTTCAGACGTTGAGGGCTAATTCTGTTTCCGATGATAAAAACGCATCTGTTTCCACTGAAAAACAATTCAGGGGATCGTTTGCAACATTTCAGCGCCATTTTTGAATGAATTGCAGAACGTCAGAAATTTAGAAGAAATTGTGACCGCGCGGCTTAGGGATTTTTGCAAAAAAAGTTGTTCAGACTTTGAGGGCTAACTCTGTCTCTGATGATAAAAACGCATCTGTTTCCACCGAAAAACCTTTCAGGAGATCGTTTGCAACAGTTTGGCACCATTTTTGAGTGAATTGCAGAACGTCAGTTTTTTCCTGAAATTGTGACCGCGCGGCTTAGGGATTTTTGTAAAAAAAGGTTGTTCAGACGTTGAGGGCTAATTCTGTTTCCCATGATAAAAACTCATCTGTTTCCACCAAAAAACCTTTCAGGGGATCGTTTGCAACAGTTTGGCAACATTTTTGAGTGAATTGCAGAACGTCAGATTTTTGCTGAAATTGTGACCGCGCGGCTTAGGGGTTTTTTCAAAAAAATGTTGATCAGACGTCGAGGGCTAATTCTGTCTCTGATGATAAAAACGCATCTGTTTCCACCGAAAAACCTTTCAGGGGATCGTTTGCAACAGTTGAGCACCATTTTTGAGTGAATTGCAGAACGTCAGATTTTTCCTGAAATTGTGACCGCGCGGCTTAGGGATTTTTGCAAAAAAAAGTTGTTCAGACGTTGAGGGCTAATTATATTTCCGATGATAAAAACACATCTGTTTCCACCGAAAAACCTTTCAGGGGATCGTTTGCAACAGTTTGGCACCATTTTTGAGTGAATTGCAGAACGTCAGAAATTTAGAAGAAATTGTGACCGCGCGGCTTAGGGATTTTTTCAAAAAAATGTTGATCAGACGTCGAGGGCTAATTCTGTTTCCGATGATAAAAACGCATCTGTTTCCACCGAAAAAACTTTCAGGGGATCGTTTGCAACAGTTTAGCACCATTTTTGAGTGAATTGCAGAACGTCAGAAATTTAGAAGAAATTGTGACCGCGCGGCTTAGGGATTTTTTCAAAAAAAAGTTGTTCAGACGTCGAGGGCTAATTCTGTTTCTCATGATCAAAACGCATCTGTTTCCACTGAAAAACCTTTCAGGGGATCGTTTGCAACAGTTCAGCGCCATTTTTGAGTGAATTGCAGAACGTCAGATTTTTGCTGAAATTGTGACCGCGCGGCTTAGGGATTTTTGCAAAAAAAGTTGTTCAGACTTTGAGGGCTAATTCTGTCTCTGATGATAAAAACGCATCTGTTTCCACCAAAAAACCTTTCAGGGGATCGTTTGCAACAGTTTAGCACCATTTTTGAGTGAATTGCAGAACGTTAGAAATTTAGAAGAAATTTGCAAAAAAAAGTTGTTCAGACGTTGAGGGCTAATTCTTTTTCCGATGATAAAAATGCATCTGGTTCCACTGAAAAACATTTCAGGGGATCGTTTGCAACAGTTCAGCGCCATTTTTGAATGAATTGCAGAACGTCAGAAATTTAGAAGAAATTGTGACCGCGCGGCTTAGGGATTTTTGCAAAAAAAGTTGTTCAGACTTTGAGGGCTAACTCTGTCTCTGATGATAAAAACGCATCTGTTTCCAACGAAAAACCTTTCAGGAGATCGTTTGCAACAGTTTGGCACCATTTTTGAGTGAATTGCAGAACGTCAGTTTTTTCCTGAAATTGTGACCGCGCGGCTTAGGGATTTTTGTAAAAAAAGGTTGTTCAGACGTTGAGGGCTAATTCCGTTTCCCATGATAAAAACTCATCTGTTTCCACCAAAAAACCTTTCAGGGGATCGTTTGCAACAGTTTGGCAACATTTTTGAGTGAATTGCAGAACGTCAGATTTTTGCTGAAATTGTGACCGCGCGGCTTAGGGGTTTTTTCAAAAAAATGTTGATCAGACGTCGAGGGCTAATTCTGTCTCTGATGATAAAAACGCATCTGTTTCCACCGAAAAACCTTTCAGGGGATCGTTTGCAACAGTTTAGCACCATTTTTGAGTGAATTGCAGAACGTCAGAAATTTAGAAGAAATTGTGACCGCGCGGCTTAGGGATTGTTTCAAAAAAGTTGTTCAGACGTCGTGGGCTAATTCTGTTTCCCATGATCAAAACGCATCTGTTTCCACCAAAAAACCTGTCAGGGGATCGTTTGCAACAGTTCAGCGCCATTTTTGAATGAATTGCAGAACGTCAGATTTTTGCTGAAATTGTGACCGCGCGGCTTAGGGATTTTTGCAAAAAAAGTTGTTCAGACTTTGAGGGCTAATTCTGTCTCTGATGATAAAAACGCATCTGTTTCCACCAAAAAACCTTTCAGGGGATCGTTTGCAACAGTTTAGCACCATTTTTGAGTGAATTGCAGAACGTTAGAAATTTAGAAGAAATTTGCAAAAAAAAGTTGTTCAGACGTTGAGGGCTAATTCTGTTTCCGATGATAAAAACGCATCTGTTTCCACTGAAAAACATTTCAGGGGATCGTTTGCAACAGTTCAGCGCCATTTTTGAATGAATTGCAGAACGTCAGAAATGTAGAAGAAATTGTGACCGCGCGGCTTAGGGATTTTTGCAAAAAACGTTGTTCAGACTTTGAGGGCTAACTCTGTCTCTGATGATAAAAACGCATCTGTTTCCACCAAAAAACCTTTCAGGAGATCGTTTGCAACAGTTTGGCACCATTTTTGAGTGAATTGCAGAACGTCAGTTTTTTCCTGAAATTGTGACCGCGCGGGTTAGGGATTTTTGTCAAAAAAGGTTGTTCAGACGTTGAGGGCTAATTCTGTTTCCCATGATAAAAACTCATCTGTTTCCACCAAAAAACCTTTCAGGGGATCGTTTGCAACAGTTTGGCAACATTTTTGAGTGAATTGCATAACGTCAGATTTTTGCTGAAATTGTGACCGCGCGGCTTAGGGGTTTTTTCAAAAAAATGTTGATCAGACGTCGAGGGCTAATTCTGTCTCTGATGATAAAAACGCATCTGTTTCCACCGAAAAACCTTTCAGGGGATCGTTTGCAACAGTTTAGCACCATTTTTGAGTGAATTGCAGAAAGTCAGATTTTTCCTGAAATTGTGACCGCGCGGCTTAGGGATTTTTGCAAAAAAAAGTTGTTCAGACGTTGAGGGCTAATTATATTTCCGATGATAAAAACACATCTGTTTCCACCGAAAAACCTTTCAGGGGATCGTTTGCAACAGTTTGGCACCATTTTTGAGTGAATTGCAGAACGTCAGAAATTTAGAAGAAATTGTGACCGCGCGGCTTAGGGATTTTTTCAAAAAAATGTTGATCAGACGTCGAGGGCTAATTCTGTTTCCGATGATAAAAACGCATCTGTTTCCACCGAAAAAACTTTCAGGGGATCGTTTGCAACAGTTTAGCACCATTTTTGAGTGAATTGCAGAACGTCAGAAATTTAGAAGAAATTGTGACCGCGCGGCTTAGGGATTTTTTCAAATAAAGTTGTTCAGACGTCGAGGGCTAATTCTGTTTCCCATGATCAAAACGCATCTGTTTCCACTGAAAAACCTTTCAGGGGATCGTTTGCAACAGTTCAGCACCATTTTTGAGTGAATTGCAGAACGTCAGATTTTTCCTGAAATTGTGACCGCGCGGCTTAGGGATTTTTGCAAAAAAAAGTTGTTCAGACGTTGAGGGCTAATTATATTTCCGATGATAAAAACACATCTGTTTCCACCGAAAAACCTTTCAGGGGATCGTTTGCAACAGTTTGGCACCATTTTTGAGTGAATTGCAGAACGTCAGATTTTACCTGAAATTGTGACCGCGCTGCTTAGGGATTTTTGCAAAAAAAAGTTGTTCAGACGTTGAGGGCTAATTCTGTTTCCGATGATAAAAACGCATCTATTTCCACTGAAAAACATTTCAGGGGATCGTTTGCAACAGTTCAGCGCCATTTTTGAATGAATTGCAGAACGTCAGAAATTTAGAAGAAATTGTGACCGCGCGGCTTAGGGATTTTTGCAAAAAAAGTTGTTCAGACTTTGAGGGCTAATTCTGTCTCTGATTATAAAAACGCATCTGTTTCCACCGAAAAACCTTTCAGGAGATCGTTTGCAACAGTTTGGCACCATTTTTGAGTGAATTGCAGAACGTCAGTTTTTTCCTGAAATTGTGACCGCGCGGCTTAGGGATTTTTGTAAAAAAAGGTTGTTCAGACGTTGAGGGCTAATTCTGTTTCCCATGATAAAAACTCATCTGTTTCCACCAAAAAACCTTTCAGGGGATTGTTTGCAACAGTTTGGCAACATTTTTGAGTGAATTGCAGAACGTCAGATTTTTGCTGAAATTGTGTCCGCGCGGCTTAGGGATTTTTGCAAAAAAAAGTTGTTCAGACGTTGAGGGCTAATTATATTTCCGATGATAAAAACACATCTGTTTCCACCGAAAAACATTTCAGGGGATCGTTTGCAACAGTTTGGCACCATTTTTGAGTGAATTGCAGAATGTCAGAAATTTAGAAGAAATTGTGACCGCGCGGCTTAGGGTATTTTTTCAAAAAAATGTTGATCAGACGTCGAGGGCTAATTCTGTTTCCGATGATAAAAACGCATCTGTTTCCCCCGAAAAAACTTTCAGGGGATCGTTTGCAACCGTTTAGCACCATTTTTGAGTGAATTGCAGAACGTCAGAAATTTAGAAGAAATTGTGACCGCGCGGCTTAGGGATTTTTTCAAAAAAAGTTGTTCAGACGTCGTGGGCTAATTCTGTTTCCCATGATCAAAACGCATCTGTTTCCACCAAAAAAACCTGTCAGGGGATCGTTTGCAACAGTTCAGCGCCATTTTTGAATGAATTGCAGAACGTCAGATTTTTGCTGAAATTGTGACCGCGCGGCTTAGGGATTTTTGCAAAAAAAGTTCTTCAGACTTTGAGGGCTAATTCTGTCTCTGATGATAAAAACGCATCTGTTTCCACCAAAAAACCTTTCAGGGGATCGTTTGCAACAGTTTAGCACCATTTTTGAGTGAATTGCAGAACGTCAGAAATTTAGAAGAAATTTGCAAAAAAAAGTTGTTCAGACGTTGAGGGCTAATTCTGTTTCCGATGATAAAAACGCATCTGTTTCCACTGAAAAACAATTCAGGGGATCGTTTGCAACAGTTCAGCGCCATTTTTGAATGAATTGCAGAACGTCAGAAATTTAGAAGAAATTGTGACCGCGCGGCTTAGGGATTTTTGCAAAAAAAGTTGTTCAGACTTTGAGGGCTAACTCTGTCTCTGATGATAAAAACGCATCTGTTTCCACCGAAAAACCTGTCAGGGGATCGTTTGCAACAGTTCAGCGCCATTTTTGAATGAATTGCAGAACGTCAGATTTTTGCTGAAATTGTGACCGCGCGGCTTAGGGATTTTTGCAAAAAAAGTTGTTCAGACTTTGAGGGCTAATTCTGTCTCTGATGATAAAAACGCATCTGTTTCCACCAAAAAACCTTTCAGGGGATCGTTTGCAACAGTTTAGCACCATTTTTGAGTGAATTGCAGAACGTCAGAAATTTAGAAGAAATTGTGACCGCGCGGCTTAGGGATTTTTGCAAAAAAATGTTGATCAGACGTCGAGGGCTAATTCTGTTTCCGATGATAAAAACGCATCTGTTTCCACCGAAAAAACTTTCAGGGGATCGTTTGCAACAGTTTAGCACCATTTTTGAGTGAATTGCAGAACGTCAGAAATTTAGAAGAAATTGTGACCGCGCGGCTTAGGGATTTTTTCAAAAAAATGTTGATCAGACGTCGAGGGCTAATTCTGTTTCCGATGATAAAAACGCATCTGTTTCCACCGAAAAAACTTTCAGGGGATCGTTTGCAACAGTTTAGCACCATTTTTGAGTGAATTGCAGAACGTCAGAAATTTAGAAGAAATTGTGACCGCGCGGCTTAGGGATTTTTGCAAAAAAAGTTGTTCAGACTTTGAGGGCTAATTCTGTCTCTGATGATAAAAACGCATCTGTTTCCACCAAAAAACCTTTCAGGGGATCATTTGCAACAGTTTAGCACCATTTTTGAGTGAATTGCAGAACGTCAGAAATTTAGAAGAAATTTGCAAAAAAAAGTTGTTCAGACGTTGAGGGCTAATTCTGTTTCCGATGATAAAAACGCATCTGTTTCCACCGAAAAACCTTTCAGGGGATCGTTTGCAACAGTTTGGCACCATTTTTGAGTGAATTGCAGAACGTCAGATTTTTCCTGAAATTGTGACCGCGCTGCTTAGGGATTTTTGCAAAAAAAAGTTGTTCAGAAGTTGAGGGCTAATTATATTTCCGATGATAAAAACACATCTGTTTCCACCGAAAAACCTTTCAGGGGATCGTTTGCAACAGTTTAGCACCATTTTTGAGTGAATTGCAGAACGTCAGAAATTTAGAAGAAATTGTGACCGCGCGGCTTAGGGATTTTTTCAAAAAAAGTTGTTCAGACGTCGTGGGCTAATTCTGTTTCCCATGATCAAAACGCATCTGTTTCCACCAAAAAACCTGTCAGGGGATCGTTTGCAACAGTTCAGCGCCATTTTTGAATGAATTGCAGAACGTCAGATTTTTGCTGAAATTGTGACCGCGCGGCTTAGGGATTTTTGCAAAAAAAGTTGTTCAGACTTTGAGGGCTAATTCTGTCTCTGATGATAAAAACGCATCTGTTTCCACCAAAAAACCTTTCAGGGGATCGTTTACAACAGTTTAGCACCATTTTTGAGTGAATTGCAGAACGTCAGAAATTTAGAAGAAATTTGCAAAAAAAAGTTGTTCAGACGTTGAGGGCTAATTCTGTTTCCGATGATAAAAACGCATCTGTTTCCACTGAAAAACAATTCAGGGGATCGTTTGCAACAGTTCAGCGCCATTTTTGAATGAATTGCAGAACGTCAGAAATTTAGAAGAAATTGTGACCGCGCGGCTTAGGGATTTTTGCAAAAAAAGTTGTTCAGACTTTGAGGGCTAACTCTGTCTCTGATGATAAAAACGCATCTGTTTCCACCGAAAAACCTGTCAGGGGATCGTTTGCAACAGTTCAGCGCCATTTTTGAATGAATTGCAGAACGTCAGATTTTTGCTGAAATTGTGACCGCGCGGCTTAGGGATTTTTGCAAAAAAAGTTGTTCAGACTTTGAGGGCTAATTCTGTCTCTGATGATAAAAACGCATCTGTTTCCACCAAAAAACCTTTCAGGGGATCGTTTGCAACAGTTTAGCACCATTTTTGAGTGAATTGCAGAACGTCAGAAATTTAGAAGAAATTTGCAAAAAAAAGTTGTTCAGACGTTGAGGGCTAATTCTGTTTCCGATGATAAAAACGCATCTGTTTCCACTGAAAAACATTTCAGGGGATCGTTTGCAACAGTTCAGCGCCATTTTTGAATGAATTGCAGAACGTCAGAAATTTAGAAGAAATTGTGACCGCGCGGCTTAGGGATTTTTGCAAAAAAAGTTGTTCAGACGTCGAGGGCTAACTCTGTCTCTGATGATAAAAACGCATCTGTTTCCACCGAAAAACCTTTCAGGAGATCGTTTGCAACAGTTTGGAACCATTTTTGAGTGAATTGCAGTACGTCAGTTTTTTCCTGAAATTGTGACCGCCCGGCTTAGGGATTTTTGTAAAAAAAGGTTGTTCAGACGTTGAGGGCTAATTCTGTTTCCCATGATAAAAACTCATCTGTTTCCACCAAAAAACCTTTCAGGGGATCGTTTGCAACAGTTTAGCACCATTTTTGAGTGAATTGCAGAACGTCAGATTTTTCCTGAAATTGTGACCGCGCGGCTTAGGGATTTTTGCAAAAAAAAGTTGTTCAGACGTTGAGGGCTAATTATATTTCCGATGATAAAAACACATCTGTTTCCACCGAAAAACCTTTCAGGGGATCGTTTGCAACAGTTTGGCACCATTTTTGAGTGAATTGCAGAACGTCAGAAATTTAGAAGAAATTGTGACCGCGCGGCTTAGGGATTTTTTCAAAAAAATGTTGATCAGACGTCGAGGGCTAATTCTGTTTCCGATGATAAAAACGCATCTGTTTCCACCGAAAAAACTTTCAGGGGATCGTTTGCAACAGTTTAGCACCATTTTTGAGTGAATTGCAGAACGTCAGAAATTTAGAAGAAATTGTGACCGCGCGGCTTAGGGATTTTTTCAAAAAAAGTTGTTCAGACGTCGAGGGCTAATTCTGTTTCCCATGATCAAAACGCATCTGTTTCCACTGAAAAACCTTTCAGGGGATCGTTTGCAACAGTTCAGCGCCATTTTTGAATGAATTGCAGAACGTCAGATTTTTGCTGAAATTGTGACCGCGCGGCTTAGGGATTTTTGCAAAAAAAGTTGTTCAGACTTTGAGGGCTAATTCTGTCTCTGATGATAAAAACGCATCTGTTTCCACCAAAAAACCTTTCAGGGGATCATTTGCAACAGTTTAGCACCATTTTTGAGTGAATTGCAGAACGTCAGAAATTTAGAAGAAATTTGCAAAAAAAAAGTTGTTCAGACGTTGAGGGCTAATTCTGTTTCCGATGATAAAAACACATCTGTTTCCACCGAAAAACCTTTCAGGGGATCGTTTGCAACAGTTAGGCACCATTTTTGAGTGAATTGCAGAACGTCAGATTTTTCCTGAAATTGTGACCGCGCTGCTTAGGGATTTTTGCAAAAAAAAGTTGTTCAGAAGTTGAGGGCTAATTATATTTCCGATGATAAAAACACATCTGTTTCCACCGAAAAACCTTTCAGGGGATCGTTTGCAACAGTTTAGCACCATTTTTGAGTGAATTGCAGAACGTCAGAAATTTAGAAGAAATTGTGACCGCGCGGCTTAGGGATTTTTTCAAAAAAAGTTGTTCAGACGTCGTGGGCTAATTCTGTTTCCCATGATCAAAACGCATCTGTTTCCACCAAAAAACCTGTCAGGGGATCGTTTGCAACAGTTCAGCGCCATTTTTGAATGAATTGCAGAACGTCAGATTTTTGCTGAAATTGTGACCGCGCGGCTTAGGGATTTTTGCAAAAAAAGTTGTTCAGACTTTGAGGGCTAATTCTGTCTCTGATGATAAAAACGCATCTGTTTCCACCAAAAAACCTTTCAGGGGATCGTTTGCAACAGTTTAGCACCATTTTTGAGTGAATTGCAGAACGTCAGAAATTTAGAAGAAATTTGCAAAAAAAAGTTGTTCAGACGTTGAGGGCTAATTCTGTTTCCGATGATAAAAACGCATCTGTTTCCACTGAAAAACAATTCAGGGGATCGTTTGCAACAGTTCAGCGCCATTTTTGAATGAATTGCAGAACGTCAGAAATTTAGAAGAAATTGTGACCGCGCGGCTTAGGGATTTTTGCAAAAAAAGTTGTTCAGACTTTGAGGGCTAACTCTGTCTCTGATGATAAAAACGCATCTGTTTCCACCGAAAAACCTTTCAGGAGATCGTTTGCAACAGTTTGGCACCATTTTTGAGTGAATTGCAGAACGTCAGTTTTTTCCTGAAATTGTGACCGCGCGGCTTAGGGATTTTTGTAAAAAAAGGTTGTTCAGACGTTGAGGGCTAATTCTGTTTCCCATGATAAAAACTCATCTGTTTCCACCAAAAAACCTTTCAGGGGATCGTTTGCAACAGTTTGGCAACATTTTTGAGTGAATTGCAGAACGTCAGATTTTTGCTGAAATTGTGACCGCGCGGCTTAGGGGTTTTTTCAAAAAAATGTTGATCAGACGTCGAGGGCTAATTCTGTCTCTGATGATAAAAACGCATCTGTTTCCACCGAAAAACCTTTCAGGGGATCGTTTGCAACAGTTTAGCACCATTTTTGAGTGAATTGCAGAACGTCAGATTTTTCCTGAAATTGTGACCGCGCGGCTTAGGGATTTTTGCAAAAAAAAGTTGTTCAGACGTTGAGGGCTAATTATATTTCCGATGATAAAAACACATCTGTTTCCACCGAAAAACCTTTCAGGGGATCGTTTGCAACAGTTTGGCACCATTTTTGAGTGAATTGCAGAACGTCAGAAATTTAGAAGAAATTGTGACCGCGCGGCTTAGGGATTTTTTCAAAAAAATGTTGATCAGACGTCGAGGGCTAATTCTGTTTCCGATGATAAAAACGCATCTGTTTCCACCGAAAAAACTTTCAGGGGATCGTTTGCAACAGTTTAGCACCATTTTTGAGTGAATTGCAGAACGTCAGAAATTTAGAAGAAATTGTGACCGCGCGGCTTAGGGATTTTTTCAAAAAAAAGTTGTTCAGACGTCGAGGGCTAATTCTGTTTCCCATGATCAAAACGCATCTGTTTCCACTGAAAAACCTTTCAGGGGATCGTTTGCAACAGTTCAGCGCCATTTTTGAGTGAATTGCAGAACGTCAGATTTTTGCTGAAATTGTGACCGCGCGGCTTAGGGATTTTTGCAAAAAAAGTTGTTCAGACTTTGAGGGCTAATTCTGTCTCTGATGATAAAAACGCATCTGTTTCCACCAAAAAACCTTTCAGGGGATCGTTTGCAACAGTTTAGCACCATTTTTGAGTGAATTGCAGAACGTCAGAAATTTAGAAGAAATTTGCAAAAAAAAGTTGTTCAGACGTTGAGGGCTAATTCTGTTTCCGATGATAAAAACGCATCTGTTTCCACTGAAAAACATTTCAGGGGATCGTTTGCAACAGTTCAGCGCCATTTTTGAATGAATTGCAGAACGTCAGAAATTTAGAAGAAATTGTGACCGCGCGGCTTAGGGATTTTTGCAAAAAAAGTTGTTCAGACGTCGAGGGCTAACTCTGTCTCTGATGATAAAAACGCATCTGTTTCCACCGAAAAACCTTTCAGGAGATCGTTTGCAACAGTTTGGAACCATTTTTGAGTGAATTGCAGAACGTCAGTTTTTTCCTGAAATTGTGACCGCGCGGCTTAGGGATTTTTGTAAAAAAAGGTTGTTCAGACGTTGAGGGCTAATTCTGTTTCCCATGATAAAAACTCATCTGTTTCCACCAAAAAACCTTTCAGGGGATCGTTTGCAACAGTTTAGCACCATTTTTGAGTGAATTGCAGAACGTTAGAAATTTAGAAGAAATTTGCAAAAAAAAGTTGTTCAGACGTTGAGGGCTAATTCTTTTTCCGATGATAAAAACGCATCTGGTTCCACTGAAAAACAATTCAGGGGATCGTTTGCAACAGTTCAGCGCCATTTTTGAATGAATTGCAGAACGTCAGAAATTTAGAAGAAATTGTGACCGCGCGGCTTAGGGATTTTTGCAAAAAAAGTTGTTCAGACTTTGAGGGCTAACTCTGTCTCTGATGATAAAAACGCATCTGTTTCCACCGAAAAACCTTTCAGGAGATCGTTTGCAACAGTTTGGCACCATTTTTGAGTGAATTGCAGAACGTCAGTTTTTTCCTGAAATTGTGACCGCGCGGCTTAGGGATTTTTGTAAAAAAAGGTTGTTCAGACGTTGAGGGCTAATTCTGTTTCCCATGATAAAAACTCATCTGTTTCCACCAAAAAACCTTTCAGGGGATCGTTTGCAACAGTTTGGCAACATTTTTGAGTGAATTGCAGAACGTCAGATTTTTGCTGAAATTGTGACCGCGCGGCTTAGGGGTTTTTTCAAAAAAATGTTGATCAGACGTCGAGGGCTAATTCTGTCTCTGATGATAAAAACGCATCTGTTTCCACCGAAAAACCTTTCAGGGGATCGTTTGCAACAGTTTAGCACCATTTTTGAGTGAATTGCAGAACGTCAGATTTTTCCTGAAATTGTGACCGCGCGGCTTAGGGATTTTTGCAAAAAAAAGTTGTTCAGACGTTGAGGGCTAATTATATTTCCGATGATAAAAACACATCTGTTTCCACCGAAAAACCTTTCAGGGGATCGTTTGCAACAGTTTGGCACCATTTTTGAGTGAATTGCAGAACGTCAGAAATTTAGAAGAAATTGTGACCGCGCGGCTTAGGGATTTTTTCAAAAAAATGTTGATCAGACGTCGAGGGCTAATTCTGTTTCCGATGATAAAAACGCATCTGTTTCCACCGAAAAAACTTTCAGGGGATCGTTTGCAACAGTTTAGCACCATTTTTGAGTGAATTGCAGAACGTCAGAAATTTAGAAGAAATTGTGACCGCGCGGCTTAGGGATTTTTTCAAAAAAAAGTTGTTCAGACGTCGAGGGCTAATTCTGTTTCCCATGATCAAAACGCATCTGTTTCCACTGAAAAACCTTTCAGGGGATCGTTTGCAACAGTTCAGCGCCATTTTTGAGTGAATTGCAGAACGTCAGATTTTTGCTGAAATTGTGACCGCGCGGCTTAGGGATTTTTGCAAAAAAAGTTGTTCAGACTTTGAGGGCTAATTCTGTCTCTGATGATAAAAACGCATCTGTTTCCACCAAAAAACCTTTCAGGGGATCGTTTGCAACAGTTTAGCACCATTTTTGAGTGAATTGCAGAACGTCAGAAATTTAGAAGAAATTTGCAAAAAAAAGTTGTTCAGACGTTGAGGGCTAATTCTGTTTCCGATGATAAAAACGCATCTGTTTCCACTGAAAAACATTTCAGGGGATCGTTTGCAACAGTTCAGCGCCATTTTTGAATGAATTGCAGAACGTCAGAAATTTAGAAGAAATTGTGACCGCGCGGCTTAGGGATTTTTGCAAAAAAAGTTGTTCAGACGTCGAGGGCTAACTCTGTCTCTGATGATAAAAACGCATCTGTTTCCACCGAAAAACCTTTCAGGAGATCGTTTGCAACAGTTTGGAACCATTTTTGAGTGAATTGCAGAACGTCAGTTTTTTCCTGAAATTGTGACCGCGCGGCTTAGGGATTTTTGTAAAAAAAGGTTGTTCAGACGTTGAGGGCTAATTCTGTTTCCCATGATAAAAACTCATCTGTTTCCACCAAAAAACCTTTCAGGGGATCGTTTGCAACAGTTTAGCACCATTTTTGAGTGAATTGCAGAACGTCAGATTTTTCCTGAAATTGTGACCGCGCGGCTTAGGGATTTTTGCAAAAAAAAGTTGTTCAGACGTTGAGGGCTAATTATATTTCCGATGATAAAAACACATCTGTTTCCACCGAAAAACCTTTCAGGGGATCGTTTGCAACAGTTTGGCACCATTTTTGAGTGAATTGCAGAACGTCAGAAATTTAGAAGAAATTGTGACCGCGCGGCTTAGGGATTTTTTCAAAAAAATGTTGATCAGACGTCGAGGGCTAATTCTGTTTCCGATGATAAAAACGCATCTGTTTCCACCGAAAAAACTTTCAGGGGATCGTTTGCAACAGTTTAGCACCATTTTTGAGTGAATTGCAGAACGTCAGAAATTTAGAAGAAATTGTGACCGCGCGGCTTAGGGATTTTTTCAAAAAAAAGTTGTTCAGACGTCGAGGGCTAATTCTGTTTCTCATGATCAAAACGCATCTGTTTCCACTGAAAAACCTTTCAGGGGATCGTTTGCAACAGTTCAGCGCCATTTTTGAGTGAATTGCAGAACGTCAGATTTTTGCTGAAATTGTGACCGCGCGGCTTAGGGATTTTTGCAAAAAAAGTTGTTCAGACTTTGAGGGCTAATTCTGTCTCTGATGATAAAAACGCATCTGTTTCCACCAAAAAACCTTTCAGGGGATCGTTTCCAACAGTTTAGCACCATTTTTGAGTGAATTGCAGAACGTTAGAAATTTAGAAGAAATTTGCAAAAAAAAGTTGTTCAGACGTTGAGGGCTAATTCTTTTTCCGATGATAAAAACGCATCTGGTTCCACTGAAAAACATTTCAGGGGATCGTTTGCAACAGTTCAGCGCCATTTTTGAATGAATTGCAGAACGTCAGAAATTTAGAAGAAATTGTGACCGCGCGGCTTAGGGATTTTTGCAAAAAAAGTTGTTCAGACTTTGAGGGCTAACTCTGTCTCTGATGATAAAAACGCATCTGTTTCCAACGAAAAACCTTTCAGGAGATCGTTTGCAACAGTTTGGCACCATTTTTGAGTGAATTGCAGAACGTCAGTTTTTTCCTGAAATTGTGACCGCGCGGCTTAGGGATTTTTGTAAAAAAAGGTTGTTCAGACGTTGAGGGCTAATTCCGTTTCCCATGATAAAAACTCATCTGTTTCCACCAAAAAACCTTTCAGGGGATCGTTTGCAACAGTTTGGCAACATTTTTGAGTGAATTGCAGAACGTCAGATTTTTGCTGAAATTGTGACCGCGCGGCTTAGGGGTTTTTTCAAAAAAATGTTGATCAGACGTCGAGGGCTAATTCTGTCTCTGATG
Source organism: Podarcis gaigeae (assembly GCF_964106915.1). Lineage (NCBI taxonomy): Eukaryota > Metazoa > Chordata > Lepidosauria > Squamata > Lacertidae > Podarcis > Podarcis gaigeae. The sequence goes on along the minus strand of NC_139679.1, from coordinate 10,864,485 downwards.
ATAAAAACGCATCTGTTTCCACCGAAAAACCTTTCAGGGGATCGTTTGCAACAGTTTAGCACCATTTTTGAGTGAATTGCAGAACGTCAGAAATTTAGAAGAAATTGTGACCGCGCGGCTTAGGGATTTTTTCAAAAAAGTTGTTCAGACGTCGTGGGCTAATTCTGTTTCCCATGATCAAAACGCATCTGTTTCCACCAAAAAACCTGTCAGGGGATCGTTTGCAACAGTTCAGCGCCATTTTTGAATGAATTGCAGAACGTCAGATTTTTGCTGAAATTGTGACCGCGCGGCTTAGGGATTTTTGCAAAAAAAGTTGTTCAGACTTTGAGGGCTAATTCTGTCTCTGATGATAAAAACGCATCTGTTTCCACCAAAAAACCTTTCAGGGGATCGTTTGCAACAGTTTAGCACCATTTTTGAGTGAATTGCAGAACGTTAGAAATTTAGAAGAAATTTGCAAAAAAAAGTTGTTCAGACGTTGAGGGCTAATTCTGTTTCCGATGATAAAAACGCATCTGTTTCCACTGAAAAACATTTCAGGGGATCGTTTGCAACAGTTCAGCGCCATTTTTGAATGAATTGCAGAACGTCAGAAATTTAGAAGAAATTGTGACCGCGCGGCTTAGGGATTTTTGCAAAAAAAGTTGTTCAGACTTTGAGGGCTAACTCTGTCTCTGATGATAAAAACGCATCTGTTTCCACCAAAAAACCTTTCAGGAGATCGTTTGCAACAGTTTGGCACCATTTTTGAGTGAATTGCAGAACGTCAGTTTTTTCCTGAAATTGTGACCGCGCGGGTTAGGGATTTTTGTCAAAAAAGGTTGTTCAGACGTTGAGGGCTAATTCTGTTTCCCATGATAAAAACTCATCTGTTTCCACCAAAAAACCTTTCAGGGGATCGTTTGCAACAGTTTGGCAACATTTTTGAGTGAATTGCATAACGTCAGATTTTTGCTGAAATTGTGACCGCGCGGCTTAGGGGTTTTTTCAAAAAAATGTTGATCAGACGTCGAGGGCTAATTCTGTCTCTGATGATAAAAACGCATCTGTTTCCACCGAAAAACCTTTCAGGGGATCGTTTGCAACAGTTTAGCACCATTTTTGAGTGAATTGCAGAAAGTCAGATTTTTCCTGAAATTGTGACCGCGCGGCTTAGGGATTTTTGCAAAAAAAAGTTGTTCAGACGTTGAGGGCTAATTATATTTCCGATGATAAAAACACATCTGTTTCCACCGAAAAACCTTTCAGGGGATCGTTTGCAACAGTTTGGCACCATTTTTGAGTGAATTGCAGAACGTCAGAAATTTAGAAGAAATTGTGACCGCGCGGCTTAGGGATTTTTTCAAAAAAATGTTGATCAGACGTCGAGGGCTAATTCTGTTTCCGATGATAAAAACGCATCTGTTTCCACCGAAAAAACTTTCAGGGGATCGTTTGCAACAGTTTAGCACCATTTTTGAGTGAATTGCAGAACGTCAGAAATTTAGAAGAAATTGTGACCGCGCGGCTTAGGGATTTTTGCAAAAAAAGTTGTTCAGACTTTGAGGGCTAATTCTGTCTCTGATGATAAAAACGCATCTGTTTCCACCAAAAAACCTTTCAGGGGATCATTTGCAACAGTTTAGCACCATTTTTGAGTGAATTGCAGAACGTCAGAAATTTAGAAGAAATTTGCAAAAAAAAGTTGTTCAGACGTTGAGGGCTAATTCTGTTTCCGATGATAAAAACGCATCTGTTTCCACCAAAAAACCTTTCAGGGGATCGTTTGCAACAGTTTGGCAACATTTTTGAGTGAATTGCAGAACGTCAGATTTTTGCTGAAATTGTGACCGCGCGGCTTAGGGGTTTTTTCAAAAAAATGTTGATCAGACGTCGAGGGCTAATTCTGTCTCTGATGATAAAAACGCATCTGTTTCCACCGAAAAACCTTTCAGGGGATCGTTTGCAACAGTTTAGCACCATTTTTGAGTGAATTGCAGAACGTCAGAAATTTAGAAGAAATTGTGACCGCGCGGCTTAGGGATTTTTTCAAAAAAGTTGTTCAGACGTCGTGGGCTAATTCTGTTTCCCATGATCAAAACGCATCTGTTTCCACCAAAAAACCTGTCAGGGGATCGTTTGCAACAGTTCAGCGCCATTTTTGAATGAATTGCAGAACGTCAGATTTTTGCTGAAATTGTGACCGCGCGGCTTAGGGATTTTTGCAAAAAAAGTTGTTCAGACTTTGAGGGCTAATTCTGTCTCTGATGATAAAAACGCATCTGTTTCCACGAAAAAACCTTTCAGGGGATCGTTTGCAACAGTTTAGCACCATTTTTGAGTGAATTGCAGAACGTTAGAAATTTAGAAGAAATTTGCAAAAAAAAGTTGTTCAGACGTTGAGGGCTAATTCTGTTTCCGATGATAAAAACGCATCTGTTTCCACTGAAAAACCTTTCAGGGGATCGTTTGCAACAGTTCAGCGCCATTTTTGAATGAATTGCAGAACGTCAGAAATTTAGAAGAAATTGTGACCGCGCGGCTTAGGGATTTTTGCAAAAAAAGTTGTTCAGACTTTGAGGGCTAACTCTGTCTCTGATGATAAAAACGCATCTGTTTCCACCGAAAAACCTTTCAGGAGATCGTTTGCAACAGTTTGGCACCATTTTTGAGTGAATTGCAGAACGTTAGTTTTTTCCTGAAATTGTGACCGCGCGGGTTAGGGATTTTTGTAAAAAAAGGTTGTTCAGACGTTGAGGGCTAATTCTGTTTCCCATGATAAAAACTCATCCGTTTCCACCAAAAAACCTTTCAGGGGATCGTTTGCAACAGTTTGGCAACATTTTTGAGTGAATTGCAGAACGTCAGATTTTTGCTGAAATTGTGACCGCGCGGCTTAGGGGTTTTTTCAAAAAAATGTTGATCAGACGTCGAGGGCTAATTCTGTCTCTGATGATAAAAACGCATCTGTTTCCACCGAAAAACCTTTCAGGGGATCGTTTGCAACAGTTTAGCACCATTTTTGAGTGAATTGCAGAAAGTCAGATTTTTCCTGAAATTGTGACCGCGCGGCTTAGGGATTTTTGCAAAAAAAAGTTGTTCAGACGTTGAGGGCTAATTATATTTCCGATGATAAAAACACATCTGTTTCCACCGAAAAACCTTTCAGGGGATCGTTTGCAACAGTTTGGCACCATTTTTGAGTGAATTGCAGAATGTCAGAAATTTAGAAGAAATTGTGACCGCGCGGCTTAGGGATTTTTTCAAAAAAATGTTGATCAGACGTCGAGGGCTAATTCTGTTTCCGATGATAAAAACGCATCTGTTTCCACCGAAAAAACTTTCAGGGGATCGTTTGCAACAGTTTAGCACCATTTTTGAGTGAATTGCAGAACGTCAGAAATTTAGAAGAAATTGTGACCGCGCGGCTTAGGGATTTTTTCAAATAAAGTTGTTCAGACGTCGAGGGCTAATTCTGTTTCCCATGATCAAAACGCATCTGTTTCCACTGAAAAACCTTTCAGGGGATCGTTTGCAACAGTTCAGCGCCATTTTTGAATGAATTGCAGAACGTCAGATTTTTGCTGAAATTGTGACCGAGCGGCTTAGGGATTTTTGCAAAAAAAGTTGTTCAGACTTTGAGGGCTAATTCTGTCTCTGATGATAAAAACGCATCTGTTTCCACCAAAAAACCTTTCAGGGGATCATTTGCAACAGTTTAGCACCATTTTTGAGTGAATTGCAGAACGTCAGAAATTTAGAAGAAATTTGCAAAAAAAAGTTGTTCAGACGTTGAGGGCTAATTCTGTTTCCGATGATAAAAACGCATCTGTTTCCACCGAAAAACCTTTCAGGGGATCGTTTGCAACAGTTTGGCACCATTTTTGAGTGAATTGCAGAACGTCAGATTTTACCTGAAATTGTGACCGCGCTGCTTAGGGATTTTTGCAAAAAAAAGTTGTTCAGACGTTGAGGGCTAATTCTGTTTCCGATGATAAAAACGCATCTATTTCCACTGAAAAACATTTCAGGGGATCGTTTGCAACAGTTCAGCGCCATTTTTGAATGAATTGCAGAACGTCAGAAATTTAGAAGAAATTGTGACCGCGCGGCTTAGGGATTTTTGCAAAAAAAGTTGTTCAGACTTTGAGGGCTAATTCTGTCTCTGATTATAAAAACGCATCTGTTTCCACCGAAAAACCTTTCAGGAGATCGTTTGCAACAGTTTGGCACCATTTTTGAGTGAATTGCAGAACGTCAGTTTTTTCCTGAAATTGTGACCGCGCGGCTTAGGGATTTTTGTAAAAAAAGGTTGTTCAGACGTTGAGGGCTAATTCTGTTTCCCATGATAAAAACTCATCTGTTTCCACCAAAAAACCTTTCAGGGGATTGTTTGCAACAGTTTGGCAACATTTTTGAGTGAATTGCAGAACGTCAGATTTTTGCTGAAATTGTGTCCGCGCGGCTTAGGGATTTTTGCAAAAAAAAGTTGTTCAGACGTTGAGGGCTAATTATATTTCCGATGATAAAAACACATCTGTTTCCACCGAAAAACATTTCAGGGGATCGTTTGCAACAGTTTGGCACCATTTTTGAGTGAATTGCAGAATGTCAGAAATTTAGAAGAAATTGTGACCGCGCGGCTTAGGGTATTTTTTCAAAAAAATGTTGATCAGACGTCGAGGGCTAATTCTGTTTCCGATGATAAAAACGCATCTGTTTCCACCGAAAAAACTTTCAGGGGATCGTTTGCAACCGTTTAGCACCATTTTTGAGTGAATTGCAGAACGTCAGAAATTTAGAAGAAATTGTGACCGCGCGGCTTAGGGATTTTTTCAAAAAAAGTTGTTCAGACGTCGTGGGCTAATTCTGTTTCCCATGATCAAAACGCATCTGTTTCCACCAAAAAACCTGTCAGGGGATCGTTTGCAACAGTTCAGCGCCATTTTTGAATGAATTGCAGAACGTCAGATTTTTGCTGAAATTGTGACCGCGCGGCTTAGGGATTTTTGCAAAAAAAGTTGTTCAGACTTTGAGGGCTAATTCTGTCTCTGATGATAAAAACGCATCTGTTTCCACCAAAAAACCTTTCAGGGGATCGTTTGCAACAGTTTAGCACCATTTTTGAGTGAATTGCAGAACGTCAGAAATTTAGAAGAAATTTGCAAAAAAAAGTTGTTCAGACGTTGAGGGCTAATTCTGTTTCCGATGATAAAAACGCATCTGTTTCCACTGAAAAACATTTCAGGGGATCGTTTGCAACAGTTCAGCGCCATTTTTGAATGAATTGCAGAACGTCAGAAATTTAGAAGAAATTGTGACCGCGCGGCTTAGGGATTTTTGCAAAAAAAGTTGTTCAGACGTCGAGGGCTAACTCTGTCTCTGATGATAAAAACGCATCTGTTTCCACCGAAAAACCTTTCAGGAGATCGTTTGCAACAGTTTGGCACCATTTTTGAGTGAATTGCAGAACGTCAGTTTTTTCCTGAAATTGTGACCGCGCGGCTTAGGGATTTTTGTAAAAAAAGGTTGTTCAGACGTTGAGGGCTAATTCTGTTTCCCATGATAAAAACTCATCTGTTTCCACCAAAAAACCTTTCAGGGGATCGTTTGCAACAGTTTAGCACCATTTTTGAGTGAATTGCAGAACGTCAGATTTTTCCTGAAATTGTGACCGCGCGGCTTAGGGATTTTTGCAAAAAAAAGTTTTTCAGACGTTGAGGGCTAATTATATTTCCGATGATAAAAACACATCTGTTTCCACCGAAAAACCTTTCAGGGGATCGTTTGCAACAGTTTGGCACCATTTTTGAGTGAATTGCAGAACGTCAGAAATTTAGAAGAAATTGTGACCGCGCGGCTTAGGGATTTTTTCAAAAAAATGTTGATCAGACGTCGAGGGCTAATTCTGTTTCCGATGATAAAAACGCATCTGTTTCCACCGAAAAAACTTTCAGGGGATCGTTTGCAACAGTTTAGCACCATTTTTGAGTGAATTGCAGAACGTCAGAAATTTAGAAGAAATTGTGACCGCGCGGCTTAGGGATTTTTTCAAAAAAAGTTGTTCAGACGTCGAGGGCTAATTCTGTTTCCCATGATCAAAACGCATCTGTTTCCACTGAAAAACCTTTCAGGGGATCGTTTGCAACAGTTCAGCGCCATTTTTGAATGAATTGCAGAACGTCAGATTTTTGCTGAAATTGTGACCGCGCGGCTTAGGGATTTTTGCAAAAAAAGTTGTTCAGACTTTGAGGGCTAATTCTGTCTCTGATGATAAAAACGCATCTGTTTCCACCAAAAAACCTTTCAGGGGATCATTTGCAACAGTTTAGCACCATTTTTGAGTGAATTGCAGAACGTCAGAAATTTAGAAGAAATTTGCAAAAAAAAGTTGTTCAGACGTTGAGGGCTAATTCTGTTTCCGATGATAAAAACGCATCTGTTTCCACCGAAAAACCTTTCAGGGGATCGTTTGCAACAGTTTGGCACCATTTTTGAGTGAATTGCAGAACGTCAGATTTTTCCTGAAATTGTGACCGCGCGGCTTAGGGATTTTTGCAAAAAAAAGTTGTTCAGAAGTTGAGGGCTAATTATATTTCCGATGATAAAAACACATCTGTTTCCACCGAAAAACCTTTCAGGGGATCGTTTGCAACAGTTTGGCACCATTTTTGAGTGAATTGCAGAACGTCAGAAATTTAGAAGAAATTGTGACCGCGCGGCTTAGGGATTTTTTCAAAAAAATGTTGATCAGACGTCGAGGCCTAATTCTGTTTCCGATGATAAAAACGCATCTGTTTCCACCGAAAAAACTTTCAGGGGATCGTTTTCAACAGTTTAGCACCATTTTTGACTGAATTGCAGAACGTCAGAAATTTAGAAGAAATTGTGACCGCGCGGCTTAGGGATTTTTTCAAAAAAAGTTGTTCAGACGTCGAGGGCTAATTCTGTTTCCCATGATCAAAACGAATCTGTTTCCCCCGAAAAACCTTTCAGGGGATCGTTTGCAACAGTTCAGCGCCATTTTTGAATGAATTGAAGAACGTCAGATTTTTGCTGAAATTGTGACCGCGCGGCTTAGGGATTTTTGCAAAGAAAGTTGTTCAGACGTTGAGGGCTAATTCTGTCTCTGATGATAAAAACGCATCTGTTCCCACCAAAAAACCTTTCAGGGGATCGTTTGCAACAGTTTAGCACCATTTTTGACTGAATTGCAGAACGTCAGAAATTTAGAAGAAATTGTGACCGCGCGGCTTAGGGATTTTTTCAAAAAAAGTTGTTCAGACGTCGAGGGCTAATTCTGTTTCCCATGATCAAAACGAATCTGTTTTCCCCGAAAAACCTTTCAGGGGATCGTTTGCAACAGTTCAGCGCCATTTTTGAATGAATTGAAGAACGTCAGATTTTTGCTGAAATTGTGACCGCGCGGCTTAGGGATTTTTGCAAAGAAAGTTGTTCAGACGTTGAGGGCTAATTCTGTCTCTGATGATAAAAACGCATCTGTTTCCACCAAAAAACCTGTCAGGGGATCGTTTGCAACAGTTCAGCGCCATTTTTGAATGACTTGCAGAACGTCAGATTTTTGCTGAAATTGTGACCGCGCGGCTTAGGGATTTTTGCAAAAAAAGTTGTTCAGACTTTGAGGGCTAATTCTGTCTCTGATGATAAAAACGCATCTGTTTCCACCGAAAAACCTTTCAGGAGATCGTTTGCAACAGTTTGGCACCATTTTTGAGTGAATTGCAGAACGTCAGTTTTTTCCTGAAATTGTGACCGCGCGGCTTTGGGATTTTTGTAAAAAAAGGTTGTTCAGACGTTGAGGGCTAATTCTGTTTCCCATGATAAAAACTCATCTGTTTCCACCAAAAAAACCTTTCAGGGGATCGTTTGCAACAGTTTGGCAACATTTTTGAGTGAATTGCAGAACGTCAGATTTTTCCTGAAATTGTGACCGCGCGGCTTAGGGATTTTTGCAAAAAAAAGTTGTTCAGACGTTGAGGGCTAATTATATTTCCGATGATAAAAACACATCTGTTTCCACCGAAAAACATTTCAGGGGATCGTTTGCAACAGTTTGGCACCATTTTTGAGTGAATTGCAGAATGTCAGAAATTTAGAAGAAATTGTGACCGCGCGGCTTAGGGTATTTTTTCAAAAAAAAGTTGATCAGACGTCGAGGGCTAATTCTGTTTCCGATGATAAAAACGCATCTGTTTCCACCGAAAAAACTTTCAGGGGATCGTTTGCAACCGTTTAGCACCATTTTTGAGTGAATTGCAGAACGTCAGAAATTTAGAAGAAATTGTGACCGCGCGGCTTAGGGATTTTTTCAAAAAAAGTTGTTCAGACGTCATGGGCTAATTCTGTTTCCCATGATCAAAACGCATCTGTTTCCACCAAAAAACCTGTCAGGGGATCGTTTGCAACAGTTCAGCGCCATTTTTGAATGAATTGCAGAACGTCAGATTTTTGCTGAAATTGTGACCGCGCGGCTTAGGGATTTTTGCAAAAAAAGTTGTTCAGACTTTGAGGGCTAATTCTGTCTCTGATGATAAAAACGCATCTGTTTCCACCAAAAAACCTTTCAGGGGATCGTTTGCAACAGTTTAGCACCATTTTTGAGTGAATTGCAGAACGTCAGAAATTTAGAAGAAATTTGCAAAAAAAAGTTGTTCAGACGTTGAGGGCTAATTCTGTTTCCGATGATAAAAACGCATCTGTTTCCACTGAAAAACATTTCAGGGGATCGTTTGCAACAGTTCAGCGCCATTTTTGAATGAATTGCAGAACGTCAGAAATTTAGAAGAAATTGTGACCGCGCGGCTTAGGGATTTTTGCAAAAAAAGTTGTTCAGACGTCCAGGGCTAACTCTGTCTCTAATGATAAAAACGCATCTGTTTCCACCGAAAAACCTTTCAGGATATCGTTTGCAACAGTTTGGCACCATTTTTGAGTGAATTGCAGAACGTCAGTTTTTTCCTGAAATTGTGACCGCGCGGCTTAGGGATTTTTGTAAAAAAAGGTTGTTCAGACGTTGAGGGCTAATTCTGTTTCCCATGATAAAAACTCATCTGTTTCCACCAAAAAACCTTTCAGGGGATCGTTTGCAACAGTTTGGCAACATTTTTGAGTGAATTGCAGAACGTCAGATTTTTGCTGAAATTGTGACCGCGCGGCTTAGGGGTTTTTTCAAAAAAATGTTGATCAGACGTCGAGGGCTAATTCTGTCTCTGATGATAAAAATGCATCTGTTTCCACCGAAAAACCTTTCAGGGGATCGTTTGCAACAGTTTAGCACCATTTTTGAGTGAATTGCAGAACGTCAGATTTTTCCTGAAATTGTGACCGCGCGGCTTAGGGATTTTTGCAAAAAAAAGTTGTTCAGACGTTGAGGGCTAATTATATTTCCGATGATAAAAACACATCTGTTTCCACCGAAAAACCTTTCAGAGGATCGTTTGCAACAGTTTGGCACCATTTTTGAGTGAATTGCAGAACGTCAGAAATTTAGAAGAAATTGTGACCGCGCGGCTTAGGGATTTTTTCAAAAAAATGTTGATCAGACGTCGAGGGCTAATTCTGTTTCCGATGATAAAAACGCATCTGTTCCCACCGAAAAACCTTACAGGGGATCGTTTGCAACAGTTTAGCACCATTTTTGAGTGAATTGCAGAACGTCAGAAATTTAGAAGAAATTGTGACCGCGCGGCTTAGGGATTTTTTAAAAAAAATGTTGATCAGACGTCGAGGGCTAATTCTGTTTCCGATGATAAAAACGCATCTGTTTCCACCGAAAAAACTTTCAGGGGATCGTTTGCAACAGTTTAGCACCATTTTTGAGTGAATTGCAGAACGTCAGAAATTTAGAAGAAATTGTGACCGCGCGGCTTAGGTATTTTTTCAAAAAAAGTTGTTCAGACGTCGAGGGCTAATTCTGTTTCCCATGATCAAAACGCATCTGTTTCCACCGAAAAACCTTTCAGGGGATCGTTTGCAACAGTTCAGCGCCATTTTTGAATGAATTGCAGAACGTCAGATTTTTGCTGAAATTGTGACCGCGCGGCTTAGGGATTTTTGCAAAAAAAGTTGTTCAGACTTTGAGGGCTAATTCTGTCTCTGATGATAAAAACGCATCTGTTTCCACCAAAAAACCTTTCAGGGGATCGTTTGCAACAGTTTAGCACCATTTTTGAGTGAATTGCAGAACGTCAGAAATTTAGAAGAAATTTGCAAAAAAAAGTTGTTCAGACGTTGAGGGCTAATTCTGTTTCCGATGATAAAAACGCATCTGTTCCCACCGAAAAACCTTACAGGGGATCGTTTGCAACAGTTTGGCACCATTTTTGAGTGAATTGCAGAACGTCAGATTTTTCCTGAAATTGTGACCGCGCTGCTTAGGGATTTTTGCAAAAAAAAGTTGTTCAGACGTTGAGGGCTAATTATATTTCCGATGATAAAAACACATCTTTTTCCACCGAAAAACCTTACAGGGGATCGTTTGCAACAGTTTAGCACCATTTTTGAGTGAATTGCAGAACGTCAGAAATTTAGAAGAAATTGTGACCGCGCGGCTTAGGGATTTTTTAAAAAAAATGTTGATCAGACGTCGAGGGCTAATTCTGTTTCCGATGATAAAAACGCATCTGTTTCCACCGAAAAAACTTTCAGGGGATCGTTTGCAACAGTTTAGCACCATTTTTGAGTGAATTGCAGAACGTCAGAAATTTAGAAGAAATTGTGACCGCGCGGCTTAGGTATTTTTTCAAAAAAAGTTGTTCAGACGTCGAGGGCTAATTCTGTTTCCCATGATCAAAACGCATCTGTTTCCACCGAAAAACCTTTCAGGGGATCGTTTGCAACAGTTCAGCGCCATTTTTGAATGAATTGCAGAACGTCAGATTTTTGCTGAAATTGTGACCGCGCGGCTTAGGGATTTTTGCAAAAAAAGTTGTTCAGACTTTGAGGGCTAATTCTGTCTCTGATGATAAAAACGCATCTGTTTCCACCAAAAAACCTTTCAGGGGATCGTTTGCAACAGTTTAGCACCATTTTTGAGTGAATTGCAGAACGTCAGAAATTTAGAAGAAATTTGCAAAAAAAAGTTGTTCAGACGTTGAGGGCTAATTCTGTTTCCGATGATAAAAACGCATCTGTTCCCACCGAAAAACCTTACAGGGGATCGTTTGCAACAGTTTGGCACCATTTTTGAGTGAATTGCAGAACGTCAGATTTTTCCTGAAATTGTGACCGCGCTGCTTAGGGATTTTTGCAAAAAAAAGTTGTTCAGACGTTGAGGGCTAATTATATTTCCGATGATAAAAACACATCTTTTTCCACCGAAAAACCTTTCAGGGGATCGTTTGCAACAGTTTGGCACCATTTTTGAGTGAATTGCAGAACGTCAGAAATTTAGAAGAAATTGTGACCGCGCGGCTTAGGGATTTTTTCAAAAAAATGTTGATCAGACTTTGAGGGCTAATTCTGTCTCTGATGATAAAAACGCATCTGTTTCCACCGAAAAAACTTTCAGGGGATCGTTTGCAACAGTTTAGCACCATTTTTGAGTGAATTGCAGAACGTCAGAAATTTAGAAGAAATTGTGACCGCGCGGCTTAGGGATTTTTTCAAAAAAAGTTGTTCAGACGTCGAGGGCTAATTCTGTTTCCCATGATCAAAACGCATCTGTTTCCCCCGAAAAACCTTTCAGGGGATCGTTTGCAACAGTTCAGCGCCATTTTTGAATCTATTGAAGAACGTCAGATTTTTGCTGAAATTGTGTCCGCGCGGCTTAGGGATTTTTGCAAAAAAAGTTTTTCAGACGTTGAGGGCTAATTCTGTCTCTGATGATAAAAACGCATCTGTTCCCACCAAAAAACCTTTCAGGAGATCGTTTGCAACAGTTTAGCACCATTTTTGAGTGAATTGCAGAACGTCAGAAATTTAGAAGAAATTTGCAAAAAAAAGTTGTTCAGACGTTGAGGGCTAATTCTGTTTCCGATGATAAAAACGCATCTGTTTCCACTGAAAAACCTTTCAGGAGATCGTTTGCAACAGTTTGGCACCATTTTTGAGTGAATTGCAGAACGTCAGTTTTTTCCTGAAATTGTGACCGCGCGGCTTAGGGATTTTTGTAAAAAAAGGTTGTTCAGACGTTGAGGGCTAATTCTGTTTCCCATGATAAAAACTCATCTGTTTCCACCAAAAAACCTTTCAGGGGATCGTTTGCAACAGTTTGGCAACATTTTTGATTGAATTGCAGAACGTCAGATTTTTGCTGAAATTGTGACCGCGCGGCTTAGGGGTTTTTTCAAAAAAATGTTGATCAGACGTCGAGGGCTAATTCTGTCTCTGATGATAAAAACGCAACTGTTTCCACCGAAAAACCTTTCAGGGGATCGTTTGCAACAGTTTGGAAACATTTTTGATTGAATTGCAGAACGTCAGATTTTTGCTGAAATTGTGACCGCGCGGCTTAGGGGTTTTTTCAAAAAAATGTTGATCAGACGTCGAGGGCTAATTCTGTCTCTGATGATAAAAACGCAACTGTTTCCACCGAAAAACCTTTCAGGGGATCGTTTGCAACAGTTTAGCACCATTTTTGAGTGAATTGCAGAACGTCAGATTTTTCCTGAAATTGTGACCGCGCGGCTTAGGGATTTTTGCAAAAAAAAGTTGTTCAGACTTTGAGGGCTAATTCTGTCTCTGATGATAAAAACGCATCTGTTTCCACTGAAAAACATTTCAGGGGATCGTTTGCAACAGTTCAGCGCCATTTTTGAATGAATTGCAGAACGTCAGAAATTTAGAAGAAATTGTGACCGCGCGGCTTAGGGATTTTTGCAAAAAAAGTTGTTCAGACTTTGAGGGCTAACTCTGTCTCTGATGATAAAAACGCATCTGTTTCCACCGAAAAACCTTTCAGGAGATCGTTTGCAACAGTTTGGCACCATTTTTGAGTGAATTGCAGAACGTCAGTTTTTTCCTGAAATTGTGACCGCGCGGCTTAGGGATTTTTGTCAAAAAAGGTTGTTCAGACGTTGAGGGCTAATTCTGTTTCCCATGATAAAAACTCATCTGTTTCCACCAAAAAACCTTTCAGGGGATCGTTTGCAACAGTTTGGCAACATTTTTGAGTGAATTGCAGAACGTCAGATTTTTGCTGAAATTGTGACCGCGCGGCTTAGGGGTTTTTTCAAAAAAATGTTGATCAGACGTCGAGGGCTAATTCTGTCTCTGATGATAAAAACGCAACTGTTTCCACCGAAAAACCTTTCAGGGGATCATTTGCAACAATTTAGCACCATTTTTGAGTGAATTGCAGAACGTCAGATTTTTCCTGAAATTGTGACCGCGCGGCTTAGGGATTTTTGCAAAAAAAAGTTGTTCAGACGTTGAGGGCTAATTATATTTCCGATGATAAAAACACATCTGTTTCCACCGAAAAACATTTCAGGGGATCGTTTGCAACAGTTTGGCACCATTTTTGAGTGAATTGCAGAATGTCAGAAATTTAGAAGAAATTGTGACCGCGCGGCTTAGGGTATTTTTTCAAAAAAATGTTGATCAGACGTCGAGGGCTAATTCTGTTTCCGATGATAAAAACGCATCTGTTTCCACCGAAAAAACTTTCAGGGGATCGTTTGCAACCGTTTAGCACCATTTTTGAGTGAATTGCAGAACGTCAGAAATTTAGAAGAAATTGTGACCGCGCGGCTTAGGGATTTTTTCAAAAAAAGTTGTTCAGACGTCGTGGGCTAATTCTGTTTCCCATGATCAAAACGCATCTGTTTCCACCAAAAAACCTGTCAGGGGATCGTTTGCAACAGTTCAGCGCCATTTTTGAATGAATTGCAGAACGTCAGATTTTTGCTGAAATTGTGACCGCGCGGCTTAGGGGTTTTTTCAAAAAAATGTTGATCAGACGTCGAGGGCTAATTCTGTCTCTGATGATAAAAACGCAACTGTTTCCACCGAAAAACCTTTCAGGGGATCGTTTGCAACAGTTTAGCACCATTTTTGAGTGAATTGCAGAACGTCAGATTTTTCCTGAAATTGTGACCGCGCGGCTTAGGGATTTTTGCAAAAAAAAGTTGTTCAGACTTTGAGGGCTAATTCTGTCTCTGATGATAAAAACGCATCTGTTTCCACCGAGAAACCTTTCAGGAGATCGTTTGCAACAGTTTGGCACCATTTTTGAGTGAATTGCAGAACGTCAGTTTTTTCCTGAAATTGTGACCGCGCGGCTTAGGGATTTTTGTCAAAAAAGTATGTTCAGACGTTGAGGGCTAATTCTGTTTCCCATGATAAAAACTCATCTGTTTCCACCAAAAAACCTTTCAGGGGATCGTTTGCAACAGTTTGGCAACATTTTTGATTGAATTGCAGAACGTCAGATTTTTGCTGAAATTGTGTCCGCGCGGCTTAGGGATTTTTGCAAAAAAAGTTTTTCAGACGTTGAGGGCTAATTCTGTCTCTGATGATAAAAACGCATCTGTTCCCACCAAAAAACCTTTCAGGGGATCGTTTGCAACAGTTTAGCACCATTTTTGAGTGAATTGCAGAACGTCAGAAATTTAGAAGAAATTTGCAAAAAAAAGTTGTTCAGACGTTGAGGGCTAATTCTGTTTCCGATGATAAAAACGCATCTGTTTCCACTGAAAAACCTTTCAGGAGATCGTTTGCAACAGTTTAGCACCATTTTTGAGTGAATTGCAGAACGTCAGTTTTTTCCTGAAATTGTGACCACGCGGCTTAGGGATTTTTGTAAAAAAAGGTTGTTCAGACGTTGAGGGCTAATTCTGTTTCCCATGATAAAAACTCATCTGTTTCCACCAAAAAACCTTTCAGGGGATCGTTTGCAACAGTTTGGCAACATTTTTGATTGAATTGCAGAACGTCAGATTTTTGCTGAAATTGTGACCGCGCGGCTTAGGGGTTTTTTCAAAAAAATGTTGATCAGACGTCGAGGGCTAATTCTGTCTCTGATGATAAAAACGCATCTGTTTCCACCGAAAAAACTTTCAGGGGATCGTTTGCAACAGTTTAGTTCCATTTTTGAGTGAATTGCAGAACGTCAGAAATTTAGAAGAAATTGTGACCGCGCGGCTTAGGGATTTTTTCAAAAAAAGTTGTTCAGACGTCGTGGGCTAATTCTGTTTCCCATGATCAAAACGCATCTGTTTCCACCAAAAAACCTGTCAGGGGATCGTTTGCAACAGTTCAGCGCCATTTTTGAATGAATTGCAGAACGTCAGATTTTTGCTGAAATTGTGACCGCGCGGCTTAGGGATTTTTGCAAAAAAAGTTGTTCAGACTTTGAGGGCTAATTCTGTCTCTGATGATAAAAACGCATCTGTTTCCACCAAAAAACCTTTCAGGGGATCGTTTGCAACAGTTTAGCACCATTTTTGAGTGAATTGCAGAACGTCAGAAATTTAGAAGAAATTTGCAAAAAAAAGTTGTTCAGACGTTGAGGTCTAATTCTGTTTCCGATGATAAAAACGCATCTGTTTCCACTGAAAAACATTTCAGGGGATCGTTTGCAACAGTTCAGCGCCATTTTTGAATGAATTGCAGAACGTCAGAAATTTAGAAGAAATTGTGACCGCGCGGCTTAGGGATTTTTGCAAAAAAAGTTGTTCAGACTTTGAGGGCTAACTCTGTCTCTGATGATAAAAACGCATCTGTTTCCACCGAAAAACCTTTCAGGAGATCGTTTGCAACAGTTTGGCACCATTTTTGAGTGAATTGCAGAACGTCAGTTTTTTCCTGAAATTGTGACCGCGCGGCTTAGGGATTTTTGTCAAAAAAGGTTGTTCAGACGTTGAGGGCTAATTCTGTTTCCCATGATAAAAACTCATCTGTTTCCACCAAAAAACCTTTCAGGGGATCGTTTGCAACAGTTTGGCAACATTTTTGAGTGAATTGCAGAACGTCAGATTTTTGCTGAAATTGTGACCGCGCGGCTTAGGGGTTTTTTCAAAAAAATGTTGATCAGACGTCGAGGGCTAATTCTGTCTCTGATGATAAAAACGCAACTGTTTCCACCGAAAAACCTTTCAGGGGATCATTTGCAACAATTTAGCACCATTTTTGAGTGAATTGCAGAACGTCAGATTTTTCCTGAAATTGTGACCGCGCGGCTTAGGGATTTTTGCAAAAAAAAGTTGTTCAGACGTTGAGGGCTAATTATATTTCCGATGATAAAAACACATCTGTTTCCACCGAAAAACATTTCAGGGGATCGTTTGCAACAGTTTGGCACCATTTTTGAGTGAATTGCAGAATGTCAGAAATTTAGAAGAAATTCTGACCGCGCGGCTTAGGGTATTTTTTCAAAAAAATGTTGATCAGACGTCGAGGGCTAATTCTGTTTCCGATGATAAAAACGCATCTGTTTCCACCGAAAAAACTTTCAGGGGATCGTTTCCAACCGTTTAGCACCATTTTTGAGTGAATTGCAGAACGTCAGAAATTTAGAAGAAATTGGGAACGCGCGGCTTAGGGATTTTTTCAAAAAAAGTTGTTCAGACGTCGTGGGCTAATTCTGTTTCCCATGATCAAAACGCATCTGTTTCCACCAAAAAACCTGTCAGGGGATCGTTTGCAACAGTTCAGCGCCATTTTTGAATGAATTGCAGAACGTCAGATTTTTGCTGAAATTGTGAACGCGCGGCTTAGGGATTTTTGCAAAAAAAGTTGTTCAGACTTTGAGGGCTAATTCTGTCTCTGATGATAAAAACGCATCTGTTTCCACCAAAAAACCTTTCAGGGGATCGTTTGCAACAGTTTAGCACCATTTTTGAGTGAATTGCAGAACGTCAGAAATTTAGAAGAAATTTGCAAAAAAAAAGTTGTTCAGACGTTGAGGGCTAATTCTGTTTCCGATGATAAAAACGCATCTGTTTCCACTGAAAAACATTTCAGGGGATCGTTTGCAACAGTTCAGCGCCATTTTTGAATGAATTGCAGAACGTCAGATTTTTGCTGAAATTGTGACCGCGCGGCTTAGGGATTTTTGCAAAAAAAGTTGTTCAGACTTTGAGGGCTAATTCTGTCTCTGATGATAAAAACGCATCTGTTTCCACCAAAAAACCTTTCAGGGGATCGTTTGCAACAGTTTGGCAACATTTTTGAGTGAATTGCAGAACGTCAGATTTTTGCTGAAATTGTGACCGCGCGGCTTAGGGGTTTTTTCAAAAAAATGTTGATCAGACGTCGAGGGCTAATTCTGTCTCTGATGATAAAAACGCATCTGTTTCCACCGAAAAACCTTTCAGGGGATCGTTTGCAACAGTTTAGCACCATTTTTGAGTGAATTGCAGAACGTCAGATTTTTCCTGAAATTGTGACCGCGCGGCTTAGGGATTTTTGCAAAAAAAAGTTGTTCAGACGTTGAGGGCTAATTATATTTCCGATGATAAAAACACATCTGTTTCCACCGAAAAACCTTTCAGGGGATCGTTTGCAACAGTTTGGCACCATTTTTGAGTGAATTGCAGAACGTCAGAAATTTAGAAGAAATTGTGACCGCGGGGCTTAGGTATTTTTTCAGAAAAAGTTGTTCAGACGTCGAGGGCTAATTCTGTTTCCCATGATCAAAACGCATCTGTTTCCACTGAAAAACCTTTCAGGGGATCGTTTGCAACAGTTCAGCGCCATTTTTGAATGAATTGCAGAACGTCAGATTTTTGCTGAAATTGTGACCGCGTGGCTTAGGGATTTTTGCAAAAAAAGTTGTTCAGACTTTGAGGGCTAATTCTGTCTCTGATGATAAAAACGCATCTGTTTCCACCAAAAAACCTTTCAGGGGATCGTTTGCAACAGTTTAGCACCATTTTTGAGTGAATTGCAGAACGTCAGAAATTTAGAAGAAATTTGCAAAAAAAAGTTGTTCAGACGTTGAGGGCTAATTCTGTTTCCGATGATAAAAACACATCTTTTTCCACCGAAAAACCTTTCAGGAGATCGTTTGCAACAGTTTGGCACCATTTTTGAGTGAATTGCAGAACGTCAGTTTTTTCCTGAAATTGTGACCGCGCGGCTTAGGGATTTTTGTAAAAAAAGGTTGTTCAGACGTTGAGGGCTAATTCTGTTTCCCATGATAAAAACTCATCTGTTTCCACCAAAAAACCTTTCAGGGGATCGTTTGCAACAGTTTGGCAACATTTTTGATTGAATTGCAGAACGTCAGATTTTTGCTGAAATTGTGACCGCACGGCTTAGGGGTTTTTTCAAAAAAATGTTGATCAGACGTCGAGGGCTAATTCTGTCTCTGATGATAAAAACGCAACTGTTTCCACCGAAAAACCTTTCAGGGGATCGTTTGCAACAGTTTAGCACCATTTTTGAGTGAATTGCAGAACGTCAGATTTTTCCTGAAATTGTGACCGCGCGGCTTAGGGATTTTTGCAAAAAAAAGTTGTTCA
Source organism: Podarcis gaigeae (assembly GCF_964106915.1). Lineage (NCBI taxonomy): Eukaryota > Metazoa > Chordata > Lepidosauria > Squamata > Lacertidae > Podarcis > Podarcis gaigeae. Next base: position 10,846,075 of record NC_139679.1, on the reverse strand, counting down.
GACTTTGAGGGCTAATTCTGTCTCTGATGATAAAAACGCATCTGTTTCCACCGAGAAACCTTTCAGGGGATCGTTTGCAACAGTTTGGCAACATTTTTGATTGAATTGCAGAACGTCAGTTTTTTCCTGAAATTGTGACCGCGCGGCTTAGGGATTTTTGTCAAAAAAGTTTGTTCAGACGTTGAGGGCTAATTCTGTTTCCCATGATAAAAACTCATCTGTTTCCACCAAAAAACCTTTCAGGGGATCGTTTGCAACAGTTTGGCAACATTTTTGATTGAATTGCAGAACGTCAGATTTTTGCTGAAATTGTGTCCGCGCGGCTTAGGGATTTTTGCAAAAAAAGTTTTTCAGACGTTGAGGGCTAATTCTGTCTCTGATGATAAAAACGCATCTGTTCCCACCAAAAAACCTTTCAGGGGATCGTTTGCAACAGTTTAGCACCATTTTTGAGTGAATTGCAGAACGTCAGAAATTTAGAAGAAATTTGCAAAAAAAAGTTGTTCAGACGTTGAGGGCTAATTCTGTTTCCGATGATAAAAACGCATCTGTTTCCACTGAAAAACCTTTCAGGAGATCGTTTGCAACAGTTTGGCACCATTTTTGAGTGAATTGCAGAACGTCAGTTTTTTCCTGAAATTGTGACCGCGCGGCTTAGGGATTTTTGTAAAAAAAGGTTGTTCAGACGTTGAGGGCTAATTCTGTTTCCCATGATAAAAACTCATCTGTTTCCACCAAAAAACCTTTCAGGGGATCGTTTGCAACAGTTTGGCAACATTTTTGATTGAATTGCAGAACGTCAGATTTTTGCTGAAATTGTGACCGCGCGGCTTAGGGGTTTTTTTAAAAAAATGTTGATCAGACTTCGAGGGCTAATTCTGTTTCCGATGATAAAAACGCAACTGTTTCCACCGAAAAACCTTTCAGGGGATCGTTTGCAACAGTTTAGCACCATTTTTGAGTGAATTGCAGAACGTCAGATTTTTCCTGAAATTGTGACCGCGCGGCTTAGGGATTTTTGCAAAAAAAAGTTGTTCAGACTTTGAGGGCTAATTCTGTCTCTGATGATAAAAACGCATCTGTTTCCACCGAAAAACCTTTCAGGAGATCGTTTGCAACAGTTTGGCACCATTTTTGAGTGAATTGCAGAACGTCAGTTTTTTCCTGAAATTGTGACCGCGCGGCTTAGGGATTTTTGTCAAAAAAGGTTGTTCAGACGTTGAGGGCTAATTCTGTTTCCCATGATAAAAACTCATCTGTTTCCACCAAAAAACCTTTCAGGGGATCGTTTGCAACAGTTTGGCAACATTTATGATTGAATTGAAGAACGTCAGATTTTTGCTGAAATTGTGACCGCGCGGCTTAGGGGTTTTTTCAAAAAAATGTTGATCAGACGTCGAGGGCTAATTCTGTCTCTGATGATAAAAACGCAACTGTTTCCACCGAAAAACATTTCAGGGGATCGTTTGCAACAGTTTAGCACCATTTTTGAGTGAATTGCAGAACGTCAGATTTTTCCTGAAATTGTGACCGCGCGGCTTGGGGATTTTTGCAAAAAAAAGTTGTTCAGACTTTGAGGGCTAATTCTGTCTCTGATGATAAAAACGCATCTGTTTCCACCGAAAAACCTTTCAGGAGATCGTTTGCAACAGTTTGGCACCATTTTTGAATGAATTGCAGAACGTCAGTTTTTTCCTGAAATTGTGACCGCGCGGCTTAGGGATTTTTGTCAAAAAAGGTTGTTCAGACGTTGAGGGCTAATTCTGTTTCCCATGATAAAAACTCATCTGTTTCCACCAAAAAACCTTTCAGGGGATCGTTTGCAACAGTTTGGCAACATTTTTGATTGAATTGCAGAACGTCAGATTTTTGCTGAAATTGTGACCGCGCGGCTTAGGGGTTTTTTCAAAAAAATGTTGATCAGACGTCGAGGGCTAATTCTGTCTCTGATGATAAAAAAGCAACTGTTTCCACCGAAAAACCTTTCAGGGGATCGTTTGCAACAGTTTAGCACCATTTTTGAGTGAATTGCAGAACGTCAGATTTTTCCTGAAATTGTGACCGCGCGGCTTGGGGATTTTTGCAAAAAAAAGTTGTTCAGACTTTGAGGGCTAATTCTGTCTCTGATGATAAAAACGCATCTGTTTCCACCGAAAAACCTTTCAGGAGATCGTTTGCAACAGTTTGGCACCATTTTTGAGTGAATTGCAGAACGTCAGTTTTTTCCTGAAATTGTGACCGCGCGGCTTAGGGATTTTTGTCAAAAAAGTTTGTTCAGACGTTGAGGGCTAATTCTGTTTCCCATGATAAAAACTCATCTGTTTCCACCAAAAAACCTTTCAGGGGATCGTTTGCAACAGTTTGGCAACATTTTTGATTGAATTGCAGAACGTCAGATTTTTGCTGAAATTGTGACCGCGCGGCTTAGGGGTTTTTTCAAAAAAATGTTGATCAGACGTCGAGGGCTAATTCTGTCTCTGATGATAAAAACGCAACTGTTTCCACCGAAAAACCTTTCAGGGGATCGTTTGCAACATTTTAGCACCATTTTTGAATGAATTGCAGAACGTCAGATTTTTCCTGAAATTGTGACCGCGCGGCTTAGGGATTTTTGCAAAAAAAAGTTGTTCAGACGTTGAGGGCTAATTATATTTCCGATGATAAAAACACATCTGTTTCCACCGAAAAACATTTCAGGGGATCGTTTGCAACCGTTTAGCACCATTTTTGAGTGAATTGCAGAACGTCAGAAATTTAGAAGAAATTGTGACCGCGCGGCTTAGGGATTTTTTCAAAAAAAGTTGTTCAGACGTCGTGGGCTAATTCTGTTTCCCATGATCAAAACGCATCTGTTTCCACCAAAAGACCTGTCAGGGGATCGTTTACAACAGTTCAGCGCCATTTTTGAATGAATTGCAGAACGTCAGATTTTTGCTGAAATTGTGACCGCGCGGCTTAGGGATTTTTGCAAAAAAAGTTGTTCAGACTTTGAGGGCTAATTCTGTCTCTGATGATAAAAACGCATCTGTTTCCACCAAAAAACCTTTCAGGGGATCGTTTGCAACCGTTTAGCACCATTTTTGAGTGAATTGCAGAACGTCAGAAATTTAGAAGAAATTGTGACCGCGCGGCTTAGGGATTTTTTCAAAAAAAGTTGTTCAGACGTCGTGGGCTAATTCTGTTTCCCATGATAAAAACGCATCTGTTTCCACCGAAAAAACTTTCAGGGGATCGTTTGCAACAGTTTAGCACCATTTTTGAGTGAATTGCAGAACGTCAGATTTTTCCTGAAATTGTGACCGCGCGGCTTTGGGATTTTTGCAAAAAAAAGTTGTTCAGACGTTGAGGGCTAATTATATTTCCGATGATAAAAACACATCTGTTTCCACCGAAAAACCTTTCAGGGGATCGTTTGCAACAGTTTAGCACCATTTTTGAGTGAATTGCAGAACGTCAGATTTTTCCTGAAATTGTGACCGCGCGGCTTAGGGATTTTTGCAAAAAAAAGTTGTTCAGACTTTGAGGGCTAATTCTGTCTCTGATGATAAAAACGCATCTGTTTCCACCGAAAAACCTTTCAGGAGATCGTTTGCAACAGTTTGGCACCATTTTTGAGTGAATTGCAGAACGTCAGTTTTTTCCTGAAATTGTGACCGCGCGGCTTAGGGATTTTTGTCAAAAAAGTTTGTTCAGACGTTGAGGGCTAATTCTGTTTCCCATGATAAAAACTCATCTGTTTCCACCAAAAAACCTTTCAGGGGATCGTTTGCAACAGTTTGGACATTTTTGATTGAATTGCAGAACGTCAGATTTTTGCTGAAATTGTGACCGCGCGGCTTAGGGGTTTTTTCAAAAAAATGTTGATCAGACGTCGAGGGCTAATTCTGTCTCTGATGATAAAAACGCAACTGTTTCCACCGAAAAACCTTTCAGGGGATCGTTTGCAACAGTTTAGCACCATTTTTGAGTGAATTGCAGAACGTCAGATTTTTCCTGAAATTGTGACCGCGCGGCTTAGGGATTTTTGCAAAAAAAAGTTGTTCAGACTTTGAGGGCTAATTCTGTCTCTGATGATAAAAACGCATCTGTTTCCACCGAGAAACCTTTCAGGAGATCGTTTGCAACAGTTTGGCACCATTTTTGAGTGAATTGCAGAACGTCAGTTTTTTCCTGAAATTGTGACCGCGCGGCTTAGGGATTTTTGTCAAAAAAGTATGTTCAGACGTTGAGGGCTAATTCTGTTTCCCATGATAAAAACTCATCTGTTTCCACCAAAAAACCTTTCAGGGGATCGTTTGCAACAGTTTGGCAACATTTTTGATTGAATTGCAGAACGTCAGATTTTTGCTGAAATTGTGTCCGCGCGGCTTAGGGATTTTTGCAAAAAAAGTTTTTCAGACGTTGAGGGCTAATTCTGTCTCTGATGATAAAAACGCATCTGTTCCCACCAAAAAACCTTTCAGGGGATCGTTTGCAACAGTTTAGCACCATTTTTGAGTGAATTGCAGAACGTCAGAAATTTAGAAGAAATTTGCAAAAAAAAGTTGTTCAGACGTTGAGGGCTAATTCTGTTTCCGATGATAAAAACGCATCTGTTTCCACTGAAAAACCTTTCAGGAGATCGTTTGCAACAGTTTAGCACCATTTTTGAGTGAATTGCAGAACGTCAGTTTTTTCCTGAAATTGTGACCACGCGGCTTAGGGATTTTTGTAAAAAAAGGTTGTTCAGACGTTGAGGGCTAATTCTGTTTCCCATGATAAAAACTCATCTGTTTCCACCAAAAAACCTTTCAGGGGATCGTTTGCAACAGTTTGGCAACATTTTTGATTGAATTGCAGAACGTCAGATTTTTGCTGAAATTGTGACCGCGCGGCTTAGGGGTTTTTTCAAAAAAATGTTGATCAGACGTCGAGGGCTAATTCTGTCTCTGATGATAAAAACGCATCTGTTTCCACCGAAAAAACTTTCAGGGGATCGTTTGCAACAGTTTAGTTCCATTTTTGAGTGAATTGCAGAACGTCAGAAATTTAGAAGAAATTGTGACCGCGCGGCTTAGGGATTTTTTCAAAAAAAGTTGTTCAGACGTCGTGGGCTAATTCTGTTTCCCATGATCAAAACGCATCTGTTTCCACCAAAAAACCTGTCAGGGGATCGTTTGCAACAGTTCAGCGCCATTTTTGAATGAATTGCAGAACGTCAGATTTTTGCTGAAATTGTGACCGCGCGGCTTAGGGATTTTTGCAAAAAAAGTTGTTCAGACTTTGAGGGCTAATTCTGTCTCTGATGATAAAAACGCATCTGTTTCCACCAAAAAACCTTTCAGGGGATCGTTTGCAACAGTTTAGCACCATTTTTGAGTGAATTGCAGAACGTCAGAAATTTAGAAGAAATTTGCAAAAAAAAGTTGTTCAGACGTTGAGGTCTAATTCTGTTTCCGATGATAAAAACGCATCTGTTTCCACTGAAAAACATTTCAGGGGATCGTTTGCAACAGTTCAGCGCCATTTTTGAATGAATTGCAGAACGTCAGAAATTTAGAAGAAATTGTGACCGCGCGGCTTAGGGATTTTTGCAAAAAAAGTTGTTCAGACTTTGAGGGCTAACTCTGTCTCTGATGATAAAAACGCATCTGTTTCCACCGAAAAACCTTTCAGGAGATCGTTTGCAACAGTTTGGCACCATTTTTGAGTGAATTGCAGAACGTCAGTTTTTTCCTGAAATTGTGACCGCGCGGCTTAGGGATTTTTGTCAAAAAAGGTTGTTCAGACGTTGAGGGCTAATTCTGTTTCCCATGATAAAAACTCATCTGTTTCCACCAAAAAACCTTTCAGGGGATCGTTTGCAACAGTTTGGCAACATTTTTGAGTGAATTGCAGAACGTCAGATTTTTGCTGAAATTGTGACCGCGCGGCTTAGGGGTTTTTTCAAAAAAATGTTGATCAGACGTCGAGGGCTAATTCTGTCTCTGATGATAAAAACGCAACTGTTTCCACCGAAAAACCTTTCAGGGGATCATTTGCAACAATTTAGCACCATTTTTGAGTGAATTGCAGAACGTCAGATTTTTCCTGAAATTGTGACCGCGCGGCTTAGGGATTTTTGCAAAAAAAAGTTGTTCAGACGTTGAGGGCTAATTATATTTCCGATGATAAAAACACATCTGTTTCCACCGAAAAACATTTCAGGGGATCGTTTGCAACAGTTTGGCACCATTTTTGAGTGAATTGCAGAATGTCAGAAATTTAGAAGAAATTCTGACCGCGCGGCTTAGGGTATTTTTTCAAAAAAATGTTGATCAGACGTCGAGGGCTAATTCTGTTTCCGATGATAAAAACGCATCTGTTTCCACCGAAAAAACTTTCAGGGGATCGTTTCCAACCGTTTAGCACCATTTTTGAGTGAATTGCAGAACGTCAGAAATTTAGAAGAAATTGGGAACGCGCGGCTTAGGGATTTTTTCAAAAAAAGTTGTTCAGACGTTGTGGGCTAATTCTGTTTCCCATGATCAAAACGCATCTGTTTCCACCAAAAAACCTGTCAGGGGATCGTTTGCAACAGTTCAGCGCCATTTTTGAATGAATTGCAGAACGTCAGATTTTTGCTGAAATTGTGAACGCGCGGCTTAGGGATTTTTGCAAAAAAAGTTGTTCAGACTTTGAGGGCTAATTCTGTCTCTGATGATAAAAACGCATCTGTTTCCACCAAAAAACCTTTCAGGGGATCGTTTGCAACAGTTTAGCACCATTTTTGAGTGAATTGCAGAACGTCAGAAATTTAGAAGAAATTTGCAAAAAAAAAGTTGTTCAGACGTTGAGGGCTAATTCTGTTTCCGATGATAAAAACGCATCTGTTTCCACTGAAAAACATTTCAGGGGATCGTTTGCAACAGTTCAGCGCCATTTTTGAATGAATTGCAGAACGTCAGATTTTTGCTGAAATTGTGACCGCGCGGCTTAGGGATTTTTGCAAAAAAAGTTGTTCAGACTTTGAGGGCTAATTCTGTCTCTGATGATAAAAACGCATCTGTTTCCACCAAAAAACCTTTCAGGGGATCGTTTGCAACAGTTTGGCAACATTTTTGAGTGAATTGCAGAACGTCAGATTTTTGCTGAAATTGTGACCGCGCGGCTTAGGGGTTTTTTCAAAAAAATGTTGATCAGACGTCGAGGGCTAATTCTGTCTCTGATGATAAAAACGCATCTGTTTCCACCGAAAAACCTTTCAGGGGATCGTTTGCAACAGTTTAGCACCATTTTTGAGTGAATTGCAGAACGTCAGATTTTTCCTGAAATTGTGACCGCGCGGCTTAGGGATTTTTGCAAAAAAAAGTTGTTCAGACGTTGAGGGCTAATTATATTTCCGATGATAAAAACACATCTGTTTCCACCGAAAACCTTTCAGGGGATCGTTTGCAACAGTTTGGCACCATTTTTGAGTGAATTGCAGAACGTCAGAAATTTAGAAGAAATTGTGACCGCGGGGCTTAGGTATTTTTTCAGAAAAAGTTGTTCAGACGTCGAGGGCTAATTCTGTTTCCCATGATCAAAACGCATCTGTTTCCACTGAAAAACCTTTCAGGGGATCGTTTGCAACAGTTCAGCGCCATTTTTGAATGAATTGCAG